>NC_060906.1:22324125-22449125 GCF_014805685.1 Silurus meridionalis
TGCCTACATTTCAAATTCCCAGGAATATCGTTAAGCATTTTAGTAGGTTAATATCGACTCTTCTGTTAGAGATGATGTACGCGGCGGTGCTGCTGCGGCTCCAGTGAAAGGAGACGTGTTGAATTGCGTTCATTGGGTTTCTTGCTTTATGGTATCTATTCGATTCTGTCTGTGATGTGGCGCTCTGTTCTACTGCCTTTCTCTCGAATATTGATGGGTTCTATAGACGTGGAGTCATAACGAAGGTATAAACAGGTGGATTGACTCAGGTAGGACACCACTGAAGACCGAGAGGTGAAATTGTGAAATGCACGCCCTTGTTGCTGATATATACAGTACAAGACGTCTGGAGTTTCCAGTGTCAGCGCTTTGTCTCAGGGACAAAGGATCTTATTTACAGCTTTGCCTTTTCTCAGGAACATGATCAAGCAGCCATTTTGTACAGTGTGTAATCGATTCTTTCATTTCTGTCTCCTCACGTCATCTCGGCCCCCTTCCCTTGTTTCTGTAGGAGTGTCCCAGAGACGACCTTTGACCTGCACGGGGACGTTCACGGCGGCGCAGCGCTCCCAACCAGCAAGGTGTGGTTTTTTTTTTTTTTTTGTGTGTGTTGCTATTAGGGTTGCAAAATTCCAGGAATTTTCAAGACTGGAAAATTTCCACAGGAATTAATGTGAATAAACTGGGAATTGATCATTTTAACTTTTGCCCATAACAGGGAACGTAAATGTAGTTTGAAAAAAATCTTCCAAGATATATTTTGGACCAGAAAACCAGATTTATTGCAATTTCAGTTGCATTTCTATATTCATCAATCACATGCACACAGCACACTTACTGCAGGGAAACAGGAATATTATAGCCACAGTTCTGCACTGGAATTTTGGAAGTTGGAAGTTTACATCCATTTAAGCAAGTTTTGATATTACATGTGTAAATTTATTTGATGGATGGTTTTAAAGTTGAACAAATAGCAACATGTGTTTATACAGCAGCCAGTAAATCAGATATGCTAAATGTTAACTGGCACTAATTCACAATTCATGATAGTCCTACAATTTCCTTCTGCTTCCCAGTTTTTTCTGTTTACATACAGAGGTACAATACTGTCTAAAAGTGTCGACACATTACAACCTTTTTATGTTCTTAAAAGAAGTCTGCAATTATTTGATAAAAAATACAGAATGAAACTGCAATATTGTGAAATATTTATTAGGAAATATCTATTTGTTCTACTAAAATCAGAGTAAATCAGTCAAAATTCAATTCTTTTAAAATCTGTATTAGTTTGCATGAGTGTTAACTTCTAAATTTTTTTTTTTTGAGTCTTAAATTTTAGTTCTAATTCAAATTGTATTTGTCACATTCATAGAGTACAACATGTAGTAAACCGCTTTTTTACGACTGTCCAACTTGTAAACATGAAAAAGAAATACAATATAAAGATGACAATTAAAACAAATAACATAAAAATTAATAAAATAAAGAGTAAAAGTATATTAAAATGTGATCTGACTATAAAGTATGAAAAGGTTAAGAATAAAAAAAGAAATTATATACAGATGCCCCCTACTTTACGAACTTTTCACTTTACGAACTTTCACTGATACGAACAAACCTGTCCTCAAAGTGAAAATTGTCGAAAAAATTCAAAAAGAAGGAGAGTGGCCGCGAGCAAGTCGTCTACCGTAACTGTAACTGAGTCTACATGATGCGCACTGGACTCGGAACAATGAATTTTTTTAAGTGAATTTCTTTTATTCATTTTTATACTTTATTTTATTACTTAATACAAAATATTGTTGACAGTATTCCAATAATTTAGATTAGTTTTTGTATATTTTATTGTTTATTTGATAGTATTTATAGCTCTTACATCATTAGCAGATGTGCGTAGTCAATAACGAACACAGTAACAACTTACGAACAAATTCATGCTACGATCGGCCGTTCAGAGCGTAACTCGTTCGTAAGGTGTGGAGCGTCTGTATATACTGTATATATAAATATATATATCTATTTTTTCTGTTGTGGTTGTTATTCAAATTGTTTTAGTTTTTGTCTAGTTTTAGATAAGAATTTTAGAGAAATACTCAATGCATTACAATTGAACGAAACCTATTTGGTTTTATTCGAGTAAATTGACTGTAGATTTAGTCGATTAAATTTAAGATTTCGTTCAGTTGTAATGCATTAATTATTTCCAAACTCTTTATATATTCCTGGAGAAACATCTGTTAATATGAATGATGTTAAGCTTTAAAACTGTACTGCAGCCAAACTTTTGTGACATAATATTTAATAATAAATAATCTTTATTTTAGTAAAAACAAAAAAATCTTCTCCTAAAAAAAATCAAGTATTAATTAATGTTTATATTTAGTTTTTATGATATTTGTCAATTAGATGTTTATTCTTCTTTCCTTTGGAACAGTTTTTTTTGTTTGTTGTTTTGTTACTGACTCAACAGTAGAACAAAGTCCTCATTCTGAGCATCCAATCCATTTCTCTATGGCTTCTTCCTTTGGTTTGCATTCATGGCAGCTTCTGAACAAACTAAATATTTGTTTGTATATGATACAGGTGTACCCCCACACACACACACACCCACACACACACACACACACACCCACACACACACACACACACACACACACACATACCGAATTTCAACCCTGGTTGCTAGCATGAATGTTTATGTAGTGTGTGTTGCTTTTATGATTGTGTATCGTGTTGTATCTGACTGCGTGTGTTTGGTTTTAGAGCTCTGGAAAGCTGGACATGGATCGCTCTGGGAACATTGGGGAGAGAGGCATGGTGAAGCCCATGATCCGAGCAGAACCCGATTTCGCAAAGCATGATGGGAGGTGAGAGTTCAGTACAGCACTTACACTCTGTAGTAAAGGTGTGGGGGTTATGTGTGTGTTATGTACCATGTTGTATGTTTGTTCTGTGTGTGTGTGTGTGTGTGTGTGTGTGTGTGTGTGTGTGTGTTCTTGGGATTAGATATAAATATGTATACCAAATATGTGACACCGTAAAGAAAAAGTGTGTAGATTTGGTGTGTACTAAAGAAGTGTGTCGTGTAGATTTAATGTAGAAGAAATGTGTTGTGTGTAGAGTTGGTGTGTACTAAAGAAGTGTGTAGATTTGGTGTGTACTAAAGAAGTGTGTTGTGTGTAGATTTGGTGTGTAGTGTGTAGATTTAATGTGTAGAAGAAGTGTGTTGTGTAGATTTAATGTGTCAAGATGTGTGTTGTGTGTAGAGTTGATGTGTACTAAAGAAGTGTGTAGATTTGGTGTGTACTGAAGTGTGTTGTGTAGATTTGGTGTGTAGTGTGTAGATTTAATGTGTAGAAGAAGTGTGTTGTGTGTAGATTTTTGTAGGAAGTGTGTTGTGTGTAGGTTTGGTGTGTAGAAGAAGTGTGTTGTGTGTATGTTTGGTGTGAAGAAGTGTGGTGTGTGTAGATTTGTTGTAGAGAAGAAGCGTGTTGTGTGTAGGTTTGGTGTGTAGAAGTGGTGTGTTGTGTGTAGATTTGTTGCAGAGAAGAAGTGTGTTGTGTGTAGATTTGGTGGGTAGAGAAGTGTGTTGTGTGTAGAAAGAGGAAGTGCATTGTGTATGTAGACTAAGTGTATAGAGGAAGTGTGTTGTGTATTAGAGGAAGTGTGCTGTGTGTGTTGAGACAAAGTGTGTTGTGTATCAGAGGAAGCGTGTTGTGTGTTGAAACAAAGTGTGTTGTGTATAAGAGGAAGTGTGTGTGTGTATAGACAGTAAGTGTGTTGTGTATAAGAGGAATTGTGTGTGTGTGTGTGTGTGTATAGACAGTAAGTGTGTTGTGTATAAGAGGACGTGTGTGTTTGTGTGTGTGTATAGACAGAAAGTGTTGTGTATAAGAGGAAGTGTGTGTGTGTGTGTGTGTGTGTGTGTGTGTGTGTGTGTGTGTGTGTATAGACAGTAAGTGTGTTGTGTATAAGAGGAAGCGTGTGTTTGTGTTGGAATGAATTGTGTATAAAACCTGATCTGTTCCTCTGTCATGAGCGCCATGGATACCTGAATCCACCTGTGCAGTCTACTCATCTATAATACAGTATTACTGCACCTGCACACACACACACACACACACACACACACACGCGGGGGGGCAGCATGCTGTATGGAGGAAGAGGAGCAGCAGAACTGGAGCGCAGTGTATCTGTGGACAGTGGAGTGAACTCTGAGTGTGTGTACTGGTTCACTGAGCGTCTGTTTCCTCCTCACAGGCCCCATGATGGCCCCGAGCTCACACTGCCCGCCAGCATCGAGTTCAGGGACAACTGTAAGTACACACACACACACACACACACTTATATCCGATGTTCTTTTTTTGCTAGTGTGTGTGTGTGTGTGTGTGTGTGTGTGTGTGTGTGTGTGTTCTCAGCCCACTTTATAACGTGCTGTTAGATGTGTGCTGTGTTTCAGTTTTGCAGCTGGACTGGAACTGAAGCGTTTTTTTTTCCCCGCTCGACACAGTCAGACTTCAGAGCCACAAATCAACAACCGAATGTGTTTTTAGAGTGCAGCTGAGGGAAAAATCAATCCGTCAGCCAATACATGGTCGATATTACCCATGGTTCATTCACTCTACAGCTTTAGTGTAGGAGTGTATATAATCTATATAAAGAGACACAACGTGCACAGGGTGCACACGGGCATAAGATGAATGAGGGGCACAGTGTGAATGAGTGGCACAGTCTGAGTGATGGTTTGAGTTTTACAGTCTGAATGACAGTACTAATGGCACAGTCTGAATGGCTGTGAAATGACATTTCAGTATTAAACCGAGTGAAAGACTTTTGGGATGTTATCTGGGTGAAATGAGCAGATGGCTCGTGGTCACGCTGCTTGCTGATAAAAAGCCATGCTTCATTAGAGGATGTTTGTTAGCCTCGAGGGAGTTCATACTGTTAACTCTCTTCCATTACACTCAGAGTAAAGAGCACACTACTGCACACTACCGCACACTACAGTACACTACAGCACACTACAGTACACAACTGCACACTCTTGCACACTACGGCACACTACTGCACTGTACAGCACACCACTGCACACTACAGCACACTTCTGCACACTACTGCAAACTACAGCACACTACTGCACACTACAGCACACTACTGTACATTACTGCACATTACAGCACACTACTGCACATTACAGCACACTACTGCACACTACTGTACATTACAGCACAATACTGCACACACTACTGCACACACTACTGTACATTACAGCACATTACAGCACAATACTGCACACACTACTGCACATTACAGCACACTACTGCACACTACAGCACATTACAGCACACCACAGCACCACAGCACACCACTGCACATTACAGCACACTACTGCACACTACAGCACATTACAGCACACCACAGCACACCACAGCACACCACAGCACACCACAGCACACTACAGCACACTACAGCACACTACAGCACATTACAGCACACCACTGCACACTACTGCACACCACAGCACACTACAGCACACTACTGCACATTACAGCACACTACTGTACATTACAGCACAATACTGCACACACTACTGCACATTACAGCACACTACTGCACACACTACTGCACACTACTGCACACTACTGCACACTACTGCACACTACTGCACACTACTGCACACTACAGCACTACTGCACACTACTGCACATTACAGCACACACTGCACATTACAGCACACTACTGCACATTACAGCACACTACAGCACACTACTGCACACTACTGCACATTACAGCACACTACTGCACATTACAGCACACTACAGCACATTACAGCACACTACTGCACACTACTGCACATTACAGCACACTACAGCACACTACAGCACACTACAGCACACTACTGCACACTACAGCACACTACTGCACATTACAGCACACTACTGCACACTACAGCACACTACTGCACATTACAGCACACTACTGCACACTACTGCACATTACAGCACACTACTGCACATTACAGCACACTACTGCACATTACAGCACACTACTGCACTACTGCACACTACAGCACACTACAGCACACTACAGCACACTACACACTACTGCACTACAGCACACTACTGCACATTACAGCACACTACAGCACATTACAGCACACTACTGCACATTACAGCACACTACAGCACACTACTGCACACTACAGCACACTACTGCACACTACAGCACACTACTGCACACTACAGCACACTACTGCACATTACAGCACACTACTGCACATTACAGCACACTACTGCACACTACTGCACACTACTGCACACTACTGCACATTACTGCACACTACTGCACATTACAGCACACTACTGCACACTACTGCACACTACTGCACATTACAGCACATAACTGAACTGGCGTTTGTTTTATGGGCTTCTTTCTACAGCTCTCATGCAAAATGTGTGTGTCAGTTGCAGCATTGTGTTTGAGGTTTTTAATCACCATACTGTCATTCTTGTTAGGGGGAAAGACTGCTAACCAATCATAAACAACCACACATTTTTATGTACTGCATAATATAATATACAATTATAATATCAATCTCTACACTGACTGAATAGAATTTTTAAAGATGTAAAGCAGATACCATTCAACTAAATTATAATGTCAAATATATGCGGTGGTATCAAAAAGATTCGAGCCTAGTTTAGTAACAAGCCAACAGATGGCAGCACAAGGCTCAACACACAGTCACAGGGAGCACTGACCTTCATAAGTCAATGTGCCAAAAGACATCGTCTTGTGAACATCTGATGCTGTGCATCTGTTGCTATTCTGGGGACTGTTTGGAAGCCGATAGTGTGTAAACACAGATAAATAAAGTACTGTGTTGTAAACAGAGCTAGTTTCGATACGTTTGAATAGCTGTTCATCTCCAGAGTGAAGTATATGGTGTGCAAAGGCCTAATAAACCAGCGTCTGTGTGTAGTGATAGTGATGCTGTGCTGTTTGCTCAACTCTGACACTACATTAGCATCGTACGTGTTTAGTGTTTAGCAGCTCATGACTGCACGATTGTGTCTCATTCACCTGCTTTACATTTTATCACAACAAGAAGAGGATGATTCTGCAGGAGCTTCTGGTGGATGTAAATGTCCATGTAAAACATCAACAGGCTCCAGTGTATTACTGTAGTGTGTGAGAGAGAAAACAGACCACGGACCAGGTGATGAGTTAATATCTGGACTCCTCCTTACGCCTGTTTATAGAAGACCAGCGGAAACATGCAAACTGGGGAAGTAAAAACACTATATCGGACGTTGTATGGTCAAAAGTTTGTGGACACCTGAGTATAATTTGTGTGCTTTTTTTTGGTTGATCTTATTCCACATCTAGTCCCTATTTGCTGTTAAAATAACCTCCACTCTTCCTGGGAGATGTTCCACTAGATTTGGTTTCAGGTTTGTAGGAAAAATTTGGGGTGGAAACGGCAGGTGTCCTAATACTTTTTTTCTAATCGTATATATTTTATCAGGCCATGTCTCAGATTCACCACAAGGTGGCAGTGATGATGATCTCCTAGTCATGTAATAACCATTGTTCATTTTTGCCCTGATTGACTGTGCATTAGTTGTGTGTGTGTGTGTGTGTGTGTGTGTGTGTGTGTGTGTGTGTGTGTGTGTGTGTGTGTGTGTGTGTGTGTTTTTAATGCTCACCGGGAGAGTCCTGACTCCCAGACACAGTCCTTCCAAGACACAGGAACTTCATGACAATGTTATCACACACACTACTCTGTCTTTTTTCACCATAAGAAACTTTTTAAAGTGTGTGAACAACGAGGCTACGTGCAGTTGCCATGCGATCCGGACCTGAAGGCGCTTTCACACACACACACACACACACACACACACAGTGTGGAAACATGTTTAGCCGAACCATGGTGTGTTTTATTTTCCGCCTCACTTTCATACGTAGTCATTACCTCAGTGATAAAGGGATCTGATCATGAATTCTAGAGCAGGAAGTGAATCGCATCTGCAGTGTCATTTTTTTTTTTTTTCGTAGGCAAAAAGTCAATATCCACAACAAGAAATTAAGGATAGGATAAAAAATATATATACTGTATATATGACTACTTTATATATAACTTAAAGTTAACTACTTTTTTTTTATATATATATATCACGTGCCACTTATTTAGCGCCGACTCTGTATTTTCGATCCAACAATGAAAATGTTTTGAGTACATTCAAGCCCACACATAGAATACAGATTAACATGGCAGAGGTAGAGCTGTAACTTCCTGCACACAAAACAGGAAAAGAACATCTGGAACATCGAATTGCACAACTGCTTCCTATGTATCTTTAATGTATCATATCGTTCACAATTCTCAGCTGAAGATGCTTTCCTGTCAGCAATCATCAACTACACCAACAGCTCCACCGTACACTTCAAGCTGTCCCCTACTTACGTCCTCTACATGACCTGCCGCTACGTGCTCTCCAGCCACTACCGGCCCGACATCAGCGCGTCGGAGCGCACGCACAAAGTCATCGCCATCGTCAACAAGATGGTGAGCATGATGGAAGGAGTGATCCAGGTGAGTTTCCGGCCGCACCACAGACCCCGACGCGCTCCCTCCGCAGTAGCTAATGAGCTGGTTTAGCATCATCACGCACTCAGTGTAAAGCGTCCTGCGCTAATACAATCCGCATTTTATATCCTCTCCTATATCATATATATCCCTGTGTTAATCCTGATTTCAGGCCACGCCTCCTCGGCGTAACCCGCGTGTCTGACGGTGCTAAACTGGCCGATCTTAGCCTCGTGATTATGACGTACAGGGTGTAGTTTGTCGTAGCAGCTCTTGTAGGTGTAGTGTTTAAGGCATGGCCGACATCACAGCTCTAATCATGGCCCTTATGTATGTGAAGGTGTTGTTCTGTGTGGTGTGTGTTCGTCTGCGTGTGTTTTCCCTGCTCGTCTCGTCGTAACTTTCAAAAAAACGCTAGCAGGTTTAGACGTGACCGTGCTGCCGTGCGAAAAGGATTCGAAATATAATTATAGTTATAGCTGGACAAAGGTTTTGGGACACCTGACTTTTCCACCCATATGTTGTTGTTCTTACAAAGATGCACAATTCTGCTCCAGCATCACAACGCCTCTGTGGTCATGAAGATATGCTTTACATGGGATTGTGTAGAAGATCTCCTGCTGTAGAGCTCCAAACCTATTGAACACCTTTGGGATGAACGAGGTGGAAAATCTAGTAGAACATCTGCCCAGAAGAGTAGAGCTTATTATAACAAAATGTTGACTTAAGGTGGAATGAGATGTTCTAAAAACAATCACAATCTTGTGGTCAGGTGTCCACAAACTTTTGGTCAGAAGGTTACCGCTTTACCTTTAAGCTTCCCAAATCATTAGTACTGGAGACTCTATAAAAGGTTTGAGGCTGGTTTTGTAACATGCCAGCAGATGGCAGCACAAGGCTGCACACACAATCACAGGGAGCACCTTAAAAAAAAAAGCACCTTTTTGAAAAAGAACCACATATGACAGGTCCGGTGTCCCAATAACTTTGGCAATATCTTCCGGGATGTTACTGTAGAAAAATGGGTGTTTCAAAGTTTCAAAGCCTCGTGACCAATCAGAATCATTAAATTATGATTGAATCGCTCGCTAGTAAAGATGAAAAAAATTCGTGACTTTTCTTCAAGAATTATAGCAAAAAATGCATCGATTCGGTGTGTGTATAAAGGGAATGTGTGTGTGTGTGTGTGTGTGTGTGTGTGTGTGTGTGTGTGTGTGTGTGTGTGTGTGTGTGTGTGCATGCCTGTGATATCTCTGTCCATGCCACGGTCATTTGTTGACAGTCTCTCTCTCTGTCCTGTCGGATGTTTGTTCCCCCTCTTCCCACTCCTCCTCTCTCTGCAGGAGATTCCTGAAGGTGACCAGGTAGGAGACTGTACTGCCAGGGAGAGCTGTCTATCTCTCTGTCTATCTCTTTCTCTCTCTCTCTTCTCATCCCCCTTTCTTTCCCACTCTTCAGTTAGCTTGGCTTAGTCTTACATCCCTTCGCCCCCCCTTTCCCATTCTTCCATAATGAAAAACTTTGCCAATAATCCCTCCATCAGCAGCCGGACACACTAAAAAAAAACAAAAATACAAAATAAAACCAAACAACATTAATAACATTAAACTCGAGCGTAACCCTTTTCATCAAGGACCATGTGATACTAAACCTCCGATCTCTGACTTGTGGCAGCATTTTTTTTAATTCTGGCATCTCCATGTTACCTTCTGCTTCCTGCACTTCAGCGTGGATGCGAGACAAACCCGCGTTCTGTTGCTTTTTTATTTCTGTTTCTTATCTTTTTTTTTTTTTTTTTTTTTTTTTTTTTGGAAATAATTAATTTCGTTGTCTGTGGTTAACGTTCTCATTCCTCTGAATGCATTCTGTGGCTGAAACCAGAAAGGGGGGGGGTTGGGAGGGGGGTTGGGGTTGGGGCGTCGCCGTCAGAGGGAAACGTGAGCGTGTGTATGACGGTTATGATTGTATGGTATACACAAGGTTCCAGTTCAACAAACGTGTGTGTGTGTGTTTCTGGGCCGTGTGTATCCCTTGCTATGTACTGGGGCCTTCGGAACTCCATAGCAACCAGACACTGCTCTGTTAAATGCCTTATTCTGTTAGTGTTTGGGTTTTTTACTTTTTTTTCTCCACTGCACATGAACCAGTGCTTGAGGTTGTAGGTCATTTTATTACATTTTTAGCAACTTTAAAAACAGCAGTTACCATGGCAACTGTTGCAGCACTTGTTCATATCCCAAAATAAAATAAACCGGGTGTTTTTTCTTACGCCGGAAGAAGTTTTTTGGTCGCCAGATACGTGGGTGTGGCTTACTGTAAATCAGCTATACCAGGGGTCCACAGGACTGCATATCATTTGGTATCGGGTGGCACAAGAAAAACGTCTCTGTAAAGATTTCATTTAGATTTTATTTCCGTTTGATTCACTTTTGTAGTCCGCGGGGTGTTTTATTTAAAAATTAAATAAATAAAAATCTCTGTTTACGCCAATTTCCCCACAGTTGTTTTAGTCTGTTTTTTTATGCATCGAAATATTGAGACAATACTATAGAAATGCAACTGTCCTCTAAAAATAACTCAGAATCTTACAGTACATGTTGGAATCCATGTTTCCCCTCAATGAGCCGCAGCTCCAGCAGCTTTAATGCAGCCCCAGACCATGATGATACCACCACCATGCTTTACTGTAGACAAGACACAATTTTCTTGGTTCTCATCACCAGGGTGTTATTACACATGTTGGACACCATCTGAGCCAAAACAAGATTATCTTAGTCTCATCAGACCACAGGACATGGTTCCAGTAATTCATGTTCTTGGGCAGGTCGTCTTCAGCAAACTGTTTGCAGACTTTCTTGTGAGCAGCTTCAGAAGAGGCTCCTTCTGGAACGATGAACGACGGTGTGTGGCGTTCGGTCTGAGAGCACTGACAAGTGGACCTCCTATTCTTTAACCTCTGAAGCAATGCTGCAGCACTCATGTGTCCGTTTTTTGAAGCAGCTTCTGCCCCTGACGCACAGCACAAGGACTCGACTTGGGTGGACCCTTGTGAGGTCTGTTCCGAGTGGAACCCGTCTTGGAAAACTTCTGTATGACCCTGACCACTGTACTGTAACTCAGTTTCAGGGTGATACTGATCTTCTTACAGCCTCAGCATCTTTGTGGAGAGCAACAATTCTAATTCTCACATCCTCAGAGACTCTTTACCATGAGGTCCATGTTGAACATCCAGTGGTCAGTATGAGAGAATTAGACTCAAAGCACTGAATATTAACTGCTCTAATACAAGATAGACAACTTTGTCTGGTCTTGTCATGCAGACAAAAACGTAAACATGATGAATAGGACGTGTGGCTCTGCATGTTTACACGTGTTACAGCTGTTATCACTTCTGTTGGCAAATATTTTGACAATAATGGTTGTATGGACTGTACTGGTATACAAGCTGCACCATCTGAGTTACGATGGCACGACTATTACAATTATTCAATTGTAATATTCTTTTACACAAGTGTGAAGGAAATCGGGGAGATGCTATAACTCCGGTAGAAAACGTTTGCTCGATTCGGCCCATCAAAATGCTGACGCGTTACAATTTTCAAAACCTGATCAATGAATGTAAATGACCTGGAGGATTTACTGTAGGGGGCGCTCTAGCTTTTCCTTTATTTCCTGTTGAACACGAGACCTCCAGGTGGAGGCTTTGATACCAGATACATATCTAAAGTAAAAAAGCAGATACAGGCGATCGGAGCCAAAGGTTCTGGTTCTTTGTGCAGTGGGAAAAGCCGAACCATTCCCTGTGGTATCGGGAAGGTTCCAGCGAGTTGGGGACAGATCGGTGAGGTCTCCACTCAGCCTGTGCGGTGTCTGGTTGTGAGGGAGCGAGTGTGGGTCAGACAGGGGCTCGAGTCTGTCCTGGGACTGCTGCTGCTTCTTGTGGCTGTGAGAACCCCTCTCCTGGCCCTGGTCACTTTGTCCCCAAGCTGTGTGTAACACATTCAATCTCTCCTGCAGAAGCAGAAAAACATCGCTGGCGCTCTGGCCTTCTGGATGGCCAACGCCTCCGAGCTGCTCAACTTCATCAAGCAGGACAAAGATCTGTGCCGCATCACACTGGACGCCCAGGACGTCCTCGCTCACCTCGTCCAGATGGCCTTCAAGTGAGTGTCCTTCAAGTGAAAAACACACAGGCATGGACTATAGATAGAGTGAACACTCATATCACATAATGCACTGCTATCTGTCTGTCTGTCTGTCTGTCTGATTACTATCTCTGTCTGTCTGTCTGTTGGTCTGTCTGATTACTGTCAGTCTGTCTGATTACCATCTGTCTGTCTGTCTGTCTGTCTGTTGGTCTGTCTGTCTGTCTGATTACTATCTATCTATCTATCTATCTATCTATCTATCTATCTATCTATCTATCTATCTATCTATCTATTCGTCTGTCTGTCTATCTAGCTAGCTAGCTATATAACTATATATAACTTATTTATCTATCTATTGATCACTAGACATCTATCTATGTATCTATATAGGTTTTCATGTTCATCTGACAGTCTGTCTGTTCTTTTTCCTCTTTATCTCAATATGGACTATTTATCCATTGTCTGTCTGGTTTTTTTTTTTTTGTGCATCTGATTATCTCTCTCTCTCTCTCTCTCTCTCTCTCTCTCTCTCTCTCTCTCTCTCTCTCTCTCTCTCTCTTTATATATACAAATATTGTGTATGTTGTAAAGCATATGTGCATGGAGTCGGCTTTGTGCACAGCTCATTAGATGTAGCATGTTCCATCCAGCATGACAAAGACGTCCTATAAATTTGTGCACCCCAACAGTTTGGTGAACAACCACATGTGTTCGGGGAAAGTCGGGGGTCCCAATACTTTTGTCCCTACAGTGTATTTTATAGCTGTTTTTTTCTCCTCAGGTATCTGGTTCATTGCCTGCAGTCGGATCTGAATAATTACATGCCGGCGTTCCTCGATGATCCTGAAGAACAAAACCCACAGAGACCCAAGATTGGTGAGATTCTCTTACACACACACACACACACACACACACACACACACACACACACACACAGAGATCTGAAGTCTGATCTCAATTGATATGGTGAAGATTTCTGATCATAAGGTTGTGAGTTTGAATCCCACCACCTCAAAGCTGTCACTGCTGGGCCCTTGAGTAAGGCCCTTAACCCTCAGTTGTATAAATAAGAGCTTGTAAGCCGCTCTGGATGTGAGTGATGTGGTAAAGCGGCAGCTGTAGTGTTTTATAAATACCCCACAGTTCATAGCTGAAGGCTCTCAACCCTCAACTGCTCAGTTGGAATTCACTCTGAATAAGAGTCTGCCAAATGCTATAAATCTAAATACAGCTGATGGGGCAAAAAGAATAAAACATCTCTTTGAGCAGAGCAGTTTATTAGAGTTATCTGATTTGTAGTTTAAAAAAAAAAATTTAGTAAATTATTTTTTAGTTTTAATTTATTACTTTTTAATGATTGTCTAAATAAAACAATTCATCATCTGATTTGTATTTTAACTTAAAAAAAAAAGAAAAATATTTGTACTTTTTAATTACTTTTTTTAATTAAATAAATAACTTTTTTTTAAATAAATATTATATTATAAAATATTTACTACCTTTTACATCTCTGGGATTTTTATTTAGGAGGGGCATAGAAGGGTACTTTTAAAAATAATTCTATGGTTTAGAGACAGTGGTATTGAGTAGAAGACAGGAGGTGGAGGTGGAGCTGGAGGTAGCAGAGCTGAAGATGTTGAGATGTACGTTGGGAGTGACGACGATGGCCAGGATTAATACCGAGTTTATTAGAGGGACAGCACATGTAGGAGTTTTGGAGACAAGGTGAGGGAGGCGAGATTGAGATGGTTTGGACATGTGCAGAGGAGGGACATGGGACATGTATATCAGTAGGAGAATGCTGAGGATGGAGCCACCAGGTAGGAGGAAAAGAGGAAGACCAAGGAGGAGGTTTATGATGTTGTGAGGGAAGACATGCTGGTAGTTGGTGTGAAAGAGGCAGATGCAGAGGACAGAGGGGTGTGGAGACAGATGATCCGCTGTGGCCCCCCTAATGGTAGCAGCCGAAAGAAGAAGAAGTAGTTTTTTTTAATTATTTTAATTTAATTTACATTTTTTTAATTATACTATTTAATAATTATTTGATCTATTTATTAAATTATTATTATAAATAGATCTTTTTATTTAAACCATTAAATCTATTTATAAAGTAATTCATTTGTTACATAATAATTTTTTAAATGACAAAACCAAAACAGGGCAACAGAGCAAATGAACAGTTTATTGATTAAACTACTGGAACTGGAATTGTGTTGCTTTTCATATGTGGCCGTGTGTGTGTGTGTGTGTGTGTGTGTGTGTGTGTCTGTCTGTCTGTGTGTGTGTGTTCACAATCCTTTCTGAATTCCTGCCTGTGATATAAAGTAGTCGTGCTGTAACCGTATTTCCTGGGTTCCTGTCCCACAGAGGACGTGCTGCACACGCTGACAGGCGCCATGTCTCTGCTGCGGCGTTGCCGTGTGAACGCGGCTCTCACTATCCAGCTGTTCTCACAGCTCTTCCACTTCGTCAACATGTGGCTGTTTAACAAGCTGGTGACCGAATCCGACTCGGGCCTGTGCTCGCACTACTGGGGCGCCATCCTGCGGCAGCAGCTCAGCCACATCGAGGCCTGGGCTGAGAAACAGGGCCTGGAGCTCGCTGCAGATTGCCACCTCAGCCGTATAGTGCAGGTACACACACACACACACACACACACACACACACACACACACTGTAACCTGAGATATTCATATTAGCACTCCAATAACACCTCATGAAAGTACCCACTTTCTGAGATCCTCATTTTTGTGGCTTATTTTTATGATCCACATCTGGATCCTGGTATTTTTTGGCCCATTTTTCATGCCAAAATTGCTCAGAATCATCACCACTGGTATGCGACAGTTTCCAGGTTCAAGGATCGAGCTTTAGGTTTGAACTCGGCTTTAACCCTTTAACACACTAACATTTCATTTACATGTGTTGCATATGGCAGATGTTCAATCCAGAAAAGCATCCTGATGCTAATTTAAATACTGCTGGACGAGATACACTAATATGAACAAAGGTTTGTGGACATCTGTGCATAAGTTTCATGCTTTTTTGAGCTTTTCATTCCATACTTAGTCCCCATTTGCTCTAATCATATCCTATATTTTGTGGATATATTTTTGTGCTTATACATCCACAAGGGCTTTATTAAAGTCAGGTACTGATTCATCGGTTTCGCTGATCAATAACGATAGTTTTTCCGGGTTGCGTTATACAGTACGGGAGCGGCCTCTAGAGTCAGATCACTGACAACACGAGCTGCATATTTGACATGTCTGTTTTTGGATGTTTTTATTTATATGTAGTGTAACTTTTTGTTTCAGGTTGAATGCATGTCTTTTGTTTCCTTCATATTTATCAATATAATATTAATATATTCATATTTATTTCATTTAGCACATTTTCATGGGAGAGCCTATATAATTGTTTCTTCCCATATGGCTGGAAAAGTCACATTTCCCAATACTTCTGGTCCTTTGATGCTGTTTAAAGACTGCTAGTGAATCAGATGTTTGAACATCAAGTTGAAGTTCATTCCTCACTTAGGTGACTGAAATAAGAACAAGGTCAAGGTCACACCAAGATCAAATGTCTGGGATAGTTTTTAATTCAAAAGCTTGCATCCTGTTGTTTTTTTTTCCACACCGAGATGCTGTTTACACATCTTCAGGAATGTTCTTCAGGAACTTCAGGCCCATTGTTCAGCACTGGAGGCTTTCATTTATTTTTCTAACCAAACCCTGACTGATACCTTTCCAGAACTTTGTCCTGGATTGTTTTGAGAGTTTTCATGATTTGTTTTTATTTAGATAGGTTCTCTACTGAACACTGGGTACCCTTACAGGTACATGTGCATTTATACAAAGATCTCACACACAATGATGGACCTTGACTTCACAAAGGCTGAACCTGGTACCAGAACTAATACACGGTTTTGAGCACAATGGAAATGAATAGTGTAGTATTATTTTATGATTTATATTTGTGAATAATTTTATATGAATGTTGTTCCAGACGTAGATTCATGATGTATATAATATGGTGGTCAATATCAGTTTCTGCTTCCGTTTTGAACGTCCCATTCCACCTTTGCTCTCTTCTGGGTAGATGTTTCAATAGATTTTGGAGTGTATATACACAATCTCCCTCTTTCATATCTTTCCAGGCAACGACTCTCCTCACCATGGACAAGTACTCCATGCAGGACGTCCAGACTATCAACAACACGTGCTTCAAGCTCAACTCTCTGCAGCTTAATGCCCTCATGAGCAACTACCACTGTGCCCCGGATGAGCCCTACATCCCCCCTGTGAGTGATCTGTCTGTCTGTCTGTCTGTCTATTCGTCTTTCTGTCTATTTCTCTAGCGAGCTAGCTAAATAAATAAATATATATAGCTTATCTGTCTGAAAACGGTTCTCCAGTGGTTCCTGATGAGGTGAGGATAATTGCGGGTTTGGTGTTTGGTGCAGGAGCTGATTGATCACGTGGTGGCCGTGGCAGAGAACACGGCGGACGAGCTGGCTCGCAGCGACGGCCGAGAGGTCCAGCTGGAGGAGGATCCCGACCTGCAGCTCCCCTTCCTGCTGCCGGAGGACGGCTACTCGTGTGACGTGGTCCGAAACATTCCCAACGGCTTCCAGGAGTTCCTGGATCCGCTCTGTCAGAGAGGTAGGAAGCAGGGAGGGAAGGGATGATGCTTGGGTAACCTTCCGGATCCACTCTGTCAGAGAGGTAGGATGCAGGGAGGGAAGGGATGGAGCTCAGGTAATGTTCCTGGATCCGCTCTGTCAGAGAGGTAGGATGCAGGGAGGTAAGGGTTGTTTTCTGGAACGTTACTGGATCCGCTCTGTCAGAGAGGTGGGACGCAGGGAGGGAAGGGTTGTTTTCTGGGAACGTTCTGGGAGCCGGTCGTGGTCAGTAAGTTCAGCTTATTTATTTAAAGCTGATGTGAGAGCAAAGGAATGTGCACGGCTACGTTCTCACAGAGGCAGAACTGTTTGTAGTTTGATCAAAAACTAACACAGATAAGTGAGTGTGTTGTGATACTGTGTGTGTGTGTGTGTGTGTGTGTGTGTGTGTGTGTGTGTGTGTGTGTGTGTGTGTGTGAGAATGATCTCCAGGATTGAGGTGTAAATTAAATGCGTGTGTGGACTTGCTTTTATGTCTTTTTAGGTTTTTGCCGTCTGACTCCTTATCCTCGTTCTCCCGGAACCTGGACCGTCTACTTCGAAGGAGCCGACTGCGATAGTCACTTCTCTGCGGATAACTCCGACCTGGTGGGTCACATGACACGATACACACACACACACACACACACACACACACACACACACAAGGAAACAGGATATGCGTTCTACTATTTGATATCCAAAGACAGTAATGTTCACAAACACCTCGTTCGGTATCGCGCGTGTCCTTCGACACATCCGTGATTAGATTTTTGGTCCGATCCTCAGCGTCCTGGTAATCAGACACATCTCAGGGGTTGTGAACGAGCCACAGACCTACCTCAGTGTGTTAGATTACAGTCAACAACGCTCCCACTGCTGCGCCTAATTAGTGACCAGAGCACTGGAAATCATAGCTTTCTGTTCACCCTAATCGCACTAAAGCCCCCTGAATTGCACTGCTACCCCCTGTAATTGCCCTGGTGTTTTCTCCTGCTGTGGTTTGTGCGCACCGTGCCCTAACACGGAAACAGAGCCCGGGCCTCGTCGGCTTCTGACCACTCCCAAGCAGGAGCCAGCTTTTAGCATCCCAGTGCCATCCAGCCTCTGATTAACTCAGCCTGGCCACACACCAGACAGACCCGCCCCCGCACTCACCCTGCCCTCAACCCTGCCCCCGCCCCCCGCCCTCATCTCAGACGACTTCTTAATGATCTCATTCATGTTGTGGTGGAGCTCGTCTCAATGCTCTCCACCTTTCATCTTAAAGCACTGCTGTGTCAAACTGCTGCACAGGGCTTTCACTGTTTCTCTCTCACACACACACACACACACACACACACACACACACACACACACACACACACACACACACACACACAGATCCATCTCTCTCATTCTTTCTCTTGCTCTCTTGTTCCTCTCTATCTTTTTGCTGATTGATTTATCTATCTATCTATCTATCTATCTATCTATCTATCTATTGTGCAAAATCTGTCCATCTGTCTCTATCTATCGATTTATTGATTGTTCTCGCTCTCTCTCTCTCTCTCTCACACACACACACACACACACACACACACACACACACACACACACACACACACTCTCTCTCTCTCTCTCTCTCTCTCTCTCTCTCTCTCTCTATTGAATGTTATTAAAAGGCATCAGTCAGAAATTCTCGACACAAAAGTTCACCCATCGGTGTGTAATCCATCAAATGCTACATCCAACATTCTGCCTTTGCTTCAAGAAGTTTAATAGGGACTGGGAGTCCCACACACAGTCTGCCCCGCCCCTCCTGCTCTGCCCCGCCCTGCTCCTGCCCTGCTAAACTCCCAGCCTGCACCATGTTCTGCTCGATCTCTCAAAGCTTTGCTCTGGTTTGTATTGTTATTTATCATTTGCGCAGATCCAAAGTGGACCTTTCTTCCACAGAAAAGACCACCAATGACCTTCCCTTTGACTTCCAGGTTAGGATTGGATGTTAGATTGGATTTTAGGTTGGACGTTAGATTGGACTTTAGGTTGGATTTTAGATTGGACGTCAGGTTAGAGGTCAGATTGAACATTAGATTGGGTGTTAGTTGGGAAATCTCTTGTCAATAAGCCAAAAAACAGCAGCGCGTCCTTTTTTCAGAGAAACCACAAAGTGATAAACGTCACATTGTCCCACTGGGAGGTGAAGCTCTAACATCTGCGTATTTACTGTTTTCCCACTTAAACCATAAACATGAATGAACTGTACACAAAGCGTCCTGGAAGCAACAGGAGATGTTCACTTTGCTGCTCCTCTCCATGCTACCAGATCCAGTAATCAAACCTTAGAGAGTCCTTCTCTCTTTCCCTCTCTTTCTCTCTCTGTGGCCCATGTGGAAGGCGAGTTTGGCGCTCGGCATCGCTGACGCATATGGCTTTCATTCCTGACTCGGCTCCAGCAGCCGCCGTTTCTCCTTGCGGTCGGGCCTCTCTCCGAGGAACAACCGCCGCTCTGCCCCTCGCCTCGCCCTGCCTCCTCCTTCTCCTCCTCCTCGTATTCTTCCTCCTCTTCTTCCTCAGCTCGACTAGTCTGGTGCAGAACCAGCCACGAGACAGCTCCTGAGATCCAGTGCTTCTGCCCTAACCTTTTTTTGTTTACTTTTTTTTTTTGCTTTTTTCATAGCCAATGAGGAAGGAACCTGAGGTCGTGACTGTGACGTTGAAGAAGCACAATGGCATGGGCCTCAGCATCGTCGCCGCCAAGGTAAGGAGAGCTGAAGCTTAAATATTTACATATCCATTGAGTTTAATTAACTTCATAACAGGGTCTGTGTTCTGAAATGGTTTATTTATAAAGATTTTTATTAATAGCATCCTGTGTCACGTAGACAAACAGAACTCAGATTTCTATATACCTCCATTGTAAGTCTGGAATTTTCCTCTTATTTAGTGGGGAATGAAAATCAGGTGTCTCTGCTTAACCAGAATGTTCCTCTAGACAGGAGTTTCCATGCTCTCAGCAGAACTCCGCTATCACTAAATATCACCAAGTGTGTTTGGACAACAAACATTAGAAAGTTGAAGTCCGAGGGCGAAGGAGCGTTTCAGAGGCTGTGTGGCGTAGGGGGCAGGGCTCTGAGGTGCTCTACTTAAATCCAGCATTTGTGTGTGTGTGTGTGTGTGTGTTTGAGAGTTTTATCATGTGTTTAGTCTACTCAGCCCCTCCTTCATGACTCTCTGTGAAAATCTCACGCCGGTGCCGAAAGCCTTTCAAGTCAAACCGAAGATTCCAGCTCGAACTCGATTTTACAAACCGAAGCCGAGCACCGGAAAACGCGAATAACATGCAAACACACACTTTTGCCCTGAACAGGATTTGCATCTGTATGAGGAAACTGAAACGTTAGGAATAAACCATTATAGTGTGTGCGGTGGGGGTGGAGACGACAAGGAGGATTACACCACAGCAACAAGCTCATGATCTCGCAAACACCTAAACAAAATACACCGTGTGGGCAAAAGTATCTGGACAACGGACCACCAATCACAAAGCTCTGATCACATTTTTCAGTTATTGTGTCGGGGGATCAACGTGGAGGAGACAGATATGATTATACGAGAAAAGATGTCCTGCTATAGATCTCCTGAACACCTTTGAGATAAATGTGAACGCTGACTGCACTCCTCACCTCACCTACCTGACTTTTTGGCTGAATGAGAACAAATCTCCACAAGAGGAACATCTTCCCAGACGAGTGGAGCTGTTAAATGAGAGGACGAATAAATGTGGAACGGGTTTTCCATGCGTTCTTCTGGTCAGCTGTCACAATTGGTTCTTTTTGCATGTAACATCAAAGCAGTAGCTCATTGGATGAGATGATCAGAAGGTCGTTCGATCAAATTCCCTGCACCGAAACCGGTGGGGGCCCTTAAACAAGGCCCCCTTATCCTTCGATTGCTCAGCTTTAGAAATGTATATGAGAAAATGTCAATTCAATTGAGACGGTCGTTGCTATAGCAACGCTTCAACCTACCCGAGCATGCTGTTGGCAGAAAATGCAATGGTGGAGCTGCACCACGTATTTTCCCGAAGAAACACATGCCGAAGTGTTTTTATTTCCTTTTACACAACAGGAAACAGGTCTTAAATTAGGATTTGTATGAGGAAAAGGTACTATTTATCTGTTTCTGTTTACGGTTCATGGAAACAGGTTCCTGTTATCGCTTGCGTTATAACGGCTGTAGAAGAAGCTTCAGCTCGGGAAGCTCGTCGTATCTCCAGTGACTTTTTGTCTTTCTTCTTTCTTTTTTAAGCACTCGTTTTTTTGTGTGTGTGTAAAGCACACACACACACACACACAGTAAAACAGCAGTATCTGGGTTGCTGCTTTAGAAGATTTTTAAGGAACAGCTCATCTCCAGATGTGACACGGTCCTGAGAAGGAGCTTCAGAGGCTGAAGTAGGGAAAGGGGGAGCAAGTGAAAGGTTGGAGGCTATCCTGAAGTGTTTTTCTAACTTCTATTTTGAAACAGAGGGAGGGAGGGACGGAGCGAGGGAGGAAAAGGGAGGGAGAGAGAGAGAGAGAGAGAGAGAGAGAGAGAGAGAGAGGTGGAGTAATGATAGGTTTGTCCCGGTGTGTAGAGCAGCACAAAAAGTTCACTCAGACTCCTTCGTGCTCCAAAACGGATTTTCTTTTTGGTTCTTCTGGAACCAGCTTCGACTTCAGAATGTAGAGATGAGGCCGAGCTCAGACGGCTTCCTCAGATCGGATCGGATCGGATCACCTGGGGAACGTGTTACTTTTGGAGCAACCGTGTCGCGCTCAGATTCTTCTAACAGCCAGAGCGGAGTTTTTGCAGCATGTGGTTTTCTGTGGTCGGGAGGAAAGACCAGTCGGTAAGACGCTGCTTATGTGTGTGTGTGTGTGTGTGTGTGTGTGTGTGTGTGTGTGTGTGTGTGTGTGTGTGTGTGAGGAAACCCTGGCAGATGTTCAGAGCTGGTGGAATCTAAAAGGAAACAGTAGCGCAGACGTATTCATTCCAGTGATTAATTTTATGATCGTCCAAACCGATTCATCTCTTCAGGTGGCTTTCTGGGGGAAAAAAAAAACCACACGATTTTCTTTCTGTGTGAAATTCGAGGTGTTGGGAAAGTGCAAAAGTTTGTGTACCCTTTCAACAAAACAAAATCGAACCCGACACCAACCTGAGACCGTTGGCATAAACAATCCCAAGGTTGTGAATTTTTTCTTTAATGTCAAAAAGTATTACAGCCTCTTACAATATTATTGTTTTTTTTTTTTTAATCCTTTTAGAGTTGCATTTGATGTTGCAGACGTCCAATAAACGATTTATTTATTATGATGTTTTCCTGTAGAATGAGACTCGCGGTTACAAAACCCTGACACTGGAGAATCCTTTTTATTTTTCATGTTAATCGTCTTCTATAGAAAAAAAGACACCATATATGAAGATGGTCTTAGATGTTTTTTGCTCCAGTGAGCTTTATAATGTGGAAATAATAACCTGGGACAAACCTGGGATTTGAAAAGCTGTGTTTTAGAAAAAAAATCAACACGTTCTGGCCAATCAGAGGACAGATTTTAAGATGAAAGACGGGTCACAACGAAGGCGTCCCTCTGAAATCGTTTATTTGTGTCACGTTTTTAGTTTTTCATTCGGAGATAATGAAGTACAGCTACTTTTCTGTCTATACAAAAACTTTAGGGGGTACAAACTTTCGCGGTTATTTCTGTTTGAAGCCGCTGTCCGATTTTTGTAAAAAACAAATTTGCTTTGTTATTTTGCTGCACTTGGACTGTATGAGCACATTTTTTTGTTGTTATTTATTAGCTATAATTATAAGGCATAAAATAGAGCTTTAGGGGGTTACAAACTTTTGCACTCAACTCTATTTCTTTGTATAATCGCAAAATTAATGGTTAAAAAGAAGATCCTGCACCCACAGACACACTCAAACTTCTATCAGGAACCGGAGAAGTGTTCGTGTTCTCGTCCCCACATTTTTCCCCAAACACTTTCCAGGACAGGAATCTTTTCCCACTCGCACCTCCGTCTCTCGTGAACACTCTTCAGCCCTTTCTGTTTTTGTTTGTACAAAGTGCAGCACAATAGCACCGTGACTTCCCTCTCGCTAGGTTCCTCCACCTCCTGGCCCCTTTTTTTTTTTTGTTCGTGCACCGCACAAATAACAATAGCAGGATATAACTTCATGCAGATTTCTGCACTTCCTGAACACTGGGATTCTACAAGATTCTAAACGTGAATCCACACCTGGACTGACGTTTTTTTTCTGCTCTCGGGGCTTTATGGAGATCTCTTTATATGAGGTCCTTGTAGTCACGAAGCCTCTCCAGATGCTCGCTGCATGTTCACCACTTCACCACTATTCCCCCGAGAGGACTTTTAGTTCGGATGTTTCTGCTGTGCTCTTCTGGTCTTCAGATTGGATTTTTGGTCGCATACATGTGGCTGGGGAAGAGATCTTTTAACAGCTGGTAGATGTAGTATCTTAAACTTGACAGAGTCTTCGTTTACTGCTCTCACGTCTGGCTGGCTGTCTGGCTGTCTGGGTCACATTTTTTTGACATTGTGTTCATTCCAAAGTCGAGTAGAGCTGAACTGTTTGGAAGATGTATTTACATTATGGCAGATTGCATTTACTTTAGGGCATTTTTCAGATGTCCTTATTCAGTGCGACACATAAGGTCAAGGGCCTTGCTCAGGGGCCCAAGAGGTGACATTATAGGCATTCAGGAGACATCTTTATTCAGAGTCCTTATTCATCAGGTTAAGGTCCTTGCCCAGGGCCCCAACAGGTGACATTTAAGGCATTTGGCAGACACCGTTATTCAGAGTGACACCTCCAGTCAAGGGCCTTGTTCAGGGGCCCAAGAGGTGGCAGATTCCTTTATCCAGAGGAACACAGCGAGTTAAGGTCATTGCTCAGGGGCCCAACAGGTGACATTTAAGGCATTTGGCAGACACTGCCGGTTAAGGGCCTTGCTCAGGAGCCCAATGGGTTTCAAATTACATTTACATTTAAGGTATTTGGCAGAAACCCTAATCCAGAGCAACACAGTGGGTGAAGGGCCTTGCTCAGGTACTGAGACGTACTAAAGATCCAGCGACTAGACTCGAATTTCTTTAAAGCAAGAATTTCTTTTTTTTTTTTTTTTTTTTTTTGTGGGTGCTGAACCGGTTTGTTCCAGACTATAGACTTAACGTGTAACATGATGACACGCCCTCATCTCATCCTGACGTGGTAATATGGAAATTAGCTTATGAGAGGGATTTTGAGAGATTTTGGCCAGCAATGGAAAGAAGTTCTAGTTCTAAAAGAGGTCTCACCCTCCACAGATGAAGAATACGAGTTCCTGCCTTGCTCTTAGATCATTTTAGCGCAAAGACACGTCTGGCTGCTCCCACCACACAGACACCAGTCCTGTGATGCTAGACAGACATGGTTTGGTGTCTCTTAACCCCAGCCAGCAGCCTACACCCTCCTTCATTAAAGCCTCTTAGATGTGATGAGTGTGTCTGAACCACAAGCTGCTCATTACCCAAAGCCTCATGTTCTGGTGATGACATTTTGCACCTGGCAGCAGGAGAGCACCAGAATGATCTCAGCAGTCCGTCTGTCCCCGCTTCCTGATCTAGTTCCAGCTGAAGATATTGCTGCTGCTGCTGTTATGATGTCAATGAAGCATTTGCGTTTTTTATTTTTTTCCTTGGATTGATGGGTTGGGGAACGGCATCAGCTTTTGATCAAACCCCGGTGTTGACCTCTATAGATCCCTAAAGCATGGCGAATTTTTCTGACCGTCACAAATCCCAAACAGGAAGTCCAACGCGATTGAGTCGCAATTGAACAGAACAGGAGCCAACGCAGCTTTGAATTTCCTTTGACAGGTTGCAGAGCTCTTCCTCTGAGAGGAAGTGTCAGGGTGGGGTCCCAATTCTGTGAAGTGTTTGACCCAAGACTGGAAAATAGTGCGACACGTGTAACACGTTCACCTCAGCAGGCTTCACGTGGTAAGCATGCAGCAGGTTGGTGTGATATGTGCCCCAACTGTGAGATGTTTGCTTCTCATAACCAATAAGGTGACACATCACAAAGATCTGCGAATGCTTCCATGTCCACCAGGTGATAGATGTTTTATTCAAAAAGAGCCCTGGAGTTAATAAGCTACGATGCAAACAGGAAGGTGATCATTACTGAGGATCAGGAGCAGATGTGTTATTGATGTTTCCCCCTATAGAGAAGCAATCACAAAAGACATGTGGAAATTGAATACAAAAACAAGACTTGATTTTTACCTATTGAGTAATACAATCCACGATGCTTTGATTATTTGCAAATGATCAGCAAACTGTGATCTGTATCCTGATCAGGCTGGTGGAGGATCTGGAGTAAATCCTGGATGCGATGATTAACATCACAATAAAATTTCATAAAGCCAATCCACATACCAGCATGATTTTTTTAGGTGGAAGGAAACCTAAAGAACCCAGATGGAAAACCCACCTGGACAAGGGGAGTATCTAAAGTACCCAGATGAAAAACCCACCTGGATAAGGGGAGTATCTGAAGAACCCAGATGGAAAACCCACCTGGACAAGGGGAGTATCTGAAGAACCCAGATGGAAAACCCACCTGGACAAGGGGAGTATCTGAAGAACCCAAATGGAACTCCCACCTGGACAAGGGGACTATCTGAAGAACCCAGATGGAAAACCCACCTGGACAGGGGGAGTATCTTAAGAACCCAGATGGAAAACCCACCTGGACAAGGGGAGAACCTGACGAACCCAGATGGAAACCCAACGGGAGAACGTGTGAACCAACAGAAGTTAACCCAGTGGTTTTGGAGGTGAAAGGAAGTTATTACAGTTGAATAAAATAAAAAAGAACAGTATTATAAATATTGTAAATTGTTTCAACACACTCAGACAGAAAGCAGACAGGAGTACTGACACGTACACTAGGGGCAGGTTTTTTTTCCGTCTTTAAGCCCTGGTTTAGGTTAAAGACCCCATTTCTAAAAGGTTTGATCAACCTACGTGTGTTGATGTCCTCGCTCAGACTTGCGGTGGCGTGCTCTCTCTAATCAAGTCTCTGCAGATGTTAATAATCAGTGGTTTGAAACATGCACTTGAACCAAATCTCTCAAATCTAAAGCCTACGTTCAGTTCAAATAAACTCAGTCACGGAAGCAGTTTGGTTTGCCACACCCCTGATTGAGGACATTTAGCCCACCATGGCTGCTTTATAATCTGAGAAGAGTCGTATTTTTTTAACCGGAGGAGATTTGTAGCTCAGATACGAAACCAGCTTCAGAAAACCTGAAGTTCAAGTCAAGTCGAGTACATCAATGGTTTTATTTACCCTCTCGGTAATCACCCATGAAGCTCCTCCTCTACTCTAAAGCTCACTGGAATAATCGCCTTTTACTGCAGACGTCTTTGTACACAGTATGGAGTTGTGGAACGTACAATATGTGGTTTTGGAACCCGTTCCACATGTAGTCTCCGTTCACTGTTCACTGTAGAAACGCCGCTCTTCTGGGAAGATGTTCCACTAGGTTTTTGGGAGTGTATTAGAATCTTATTAAGAGCGTCTGTCTTTGGTTCTTCCTCTGTGGCTTCTCTGATGATGAAGTCTGGGGCGACTTATCGCCCATGGTTTGAGGAAGAAACCTTGAGAGGAACCAGACTCAAAGGGGAACCCATCTTCATCTGGGTGGCACCAAAAGTGTGATTTCATAAATCGTTGAAACATTACAAACGCCAAATATATAAGCACCAGAGTGTGTGGTTTATAGGTAATGTGCTTTCCAAAGTCAGTTGGAGTTGTGGAACCAGGAGCTTCTGTGCAACTTGTAAATTAGCTCAACATCTGAGGTTATTATAGATTCCAACACCAAAACATCTCCATGTCAGAGCTTTTAAATGTTTAATGATGGAGAAACAGCATATGTAGATTATTTCGAGTATTTAAGAGGTCGTTTATCCTCAAATCCAATGCCTAAAATCTTCATGAAGTCTGATCCAACTGGAGCTGGTACATCTCTAGATGCATTGGGATCTTCTTATTAAAGGTCCGAAATCTTTTGAGGGTTGGGGGTCTTCTCAAGGGCTCAGCAGTGGCATTTCAGTGGTGCTTGGATTTACACAAATGACCAGAAGTGGAACAGCTTGTCCACCGAGTTACAGGATGTATGAACAGAAGGACCTTTCTGTCTTTGTGTCCAATGAGCACTGGGGGCTCTTTCTGAACTCTAAATTGTCCCCTTGTATCAAAAAATGAGAGGTGGAGCCTGCGATTTTTAGCATTATATCATTTTGCATGCAGACGCTGAAGGGCATAGCGGTAGGAAGTGATTCTCTCTTTCTCTACTTCTTTATCTCCCGATATATGACTTTCTTTCATAGGATTTTATTTTGCTCCGCCATTCTGTTCCACGTCCACGGTGGTGATTTAGAATGAAATCGGCACTTCATTTTAAGAGATTTTCTTGTTTTTCTCTCTCTTTTTCTCTCTCCCTCTTTTTCTTTTTTTTAATTCTATGTAAAAACCTATTTGTGGTGGACTTTGCTTGTCCGGATATCCAGCCTTGAATGGCGCCATCAATCATTTTTCCGTGTGCCGAGTGTGTGCTTTTGGCTCAGACGTATCAAATCGTGTATTTTATACGCACGTGGCTTGACAAGGCGGTTTCCTTTACCGAGAAAGCACCACATTGATGGCTGTGGGTGGGTGGGTGTTCGTGTCGGTGGTCTTCATCGAGCGATTCCCAGGCGGATTCGGTTTCCATCTCAGCCCTGCAGTCTGCTTCTCGGCCTTGACTTTCTAATAACATCAGCCGTTACTATCGGCCTCACTCCGTTAATCCAAGGCAGTAACTCGCTAGTCGGAACAATAAACAGCAGTTTCTCACTCAGTTGCTCACCCTGTTCACCTATAAAACAAGTTCCAGCGCTGGGCCTCGAGCAGCAGCACTGACTGCACCACTAGAGAATATATAAAAAAAAAAAAACTGTTCTGCCTGTTTGCTCTCGGATTGGTGATGCGAACGCAGCTCCATCTCCTGCTTTATAGGAGATAGAGGGAGTTCACAAAAAGGGAAGGTTCAAATATATAAATGTCCAGATGTTCGGAAAAATAAGTGTTCTACACTAGTTGGAGATCAGTTCATCCCTGAGCAGTATCAAAATTTAGGTGTGGTGACTGGGCAGGACATTCAATGATATATGAGACTCCAGACAACTGTTTGCTCTCTAAATAACCCTTTCAGTGCTCGGATGTTTTCGTCACCGCAGCTCATATTTAATCAGACTGAATTGCATGGTGTTATAGTATGGAATGGGATCCGTGTCGTTCCCTGCTCTAAAACAACCCAAATGCCATTAAGCTTCCACCTCCATGTGTGACTGTGGGGGTGAGGCAGTCTGATCACATCATCTCTCCCATTCTCAGTCTTACACAAGTTCTTCTGTTAGAGGCAAAAATGTCAAATTTGGACTCCACAGAGTTTCTTCGTCATTCACTGTCCAATTCCTGTGTGTTTGTCTTTTACGTGGTTTGTTAAACGAAAGGAACATGCATTTTTCTTGAAAAAAAAAAAAACAATAAAAGACTCTGTTTCCACACTCTTCACAGAAACTGTGTTATGGTCCTGATGTGCAAATACACACACACACACACACACACACACACACACACACAGTATGAAAGCTCTTTCTTCAGATCTACAAAACACAGCAGGTTATAAACTGCACTATTTGCATTGGCCGTGTTTGTTCAGGTGTGGACGCTGTAGCGTCGGCCGACTCGCCGCTGTTCGGGCCGCTCTGGTTAGTGAGAACATGAAAATTATCAGGAAGTGTTGGTCCTTTTTTATTTTTTTTTACAGGTTTACTCAAATATGCACCCTGACAGCGTAGGTAGATACGGTCTAGGTGGGTGGCTATGGTATGGATGGGTGGGTGGCTATGGTATGGATGGGTGGGTGGGTAAATAGGGTCTAGGTGGGTGGCTATGGTATGGATGGGTGGGTGGGTAGATAGGGTCTAGGTGGGTGGCTATGGTATGGATAGGTGGGTGGGTAGATAGGGTCTAGGTGGGTGGCTATACAGTGATACCATTACTGTAATGTGGCTGTAATTGTATGATGGTATCCCTGTGACCTCACTCTGCCTCGACTCTCTCGTACAGGAAATGCGGTCATCTGCGGCAAATTAAGATTCTAAAGGAGCTCATTGTTGGGCATGTGTGTGTGAAGGGCAGAGAGAATGGTGTAAAGATGTGAAGTCTGAACACGCAACAATGCTGGAGCTCCGAGCTCTGAAACCGAGCCGAATAATAACAGCCTTTTAGGGATTTTTTTTTTTTGTGGCCGGATGAGTGGTTAATCTTCTTGACTGTTCCACAGAGCTCGCTTTCATCTAGTGTAAAACAATCTCATCCACGTCTTAATGGTTTCAACCACCAGCTTGTGTGGGTTCCCTTCATCATCCTACTGTTTGAGGGTGTGTCGAGTTTTTACACTGGAATCTGTTACGGGAATGTAGCGGAAATTGTCAGTCTCATATTAATATTGTCTGTGTGTGTGTGTGTGTGTGTGTAGGGTGCTGGACAGGAGAAACTTGGAATTTACATCAAGTCTGTCGTCAAAGGCGGAGCTGCAGACATGGTGAGGTGATAAATATAGTAAGGATAAGCTCAGTGCAGCAGTGGTGTGTGTATGTCATGTAGACTAAATAACACTTTTTGGCTTTGTGTGCGCTTTTCAGGACGGCCGTCTGGCTGCTGGAGATCAGCTGCTCAGCGTTGATGGGAGGAGTCTAGTCGGACTGTCTCAGGAGAGGTAATATCGTCTGGTTACTGAAGGAGCGTCAAAGCTAAGCTTGTAATATCCTGTTTCTCTGAGAGATCAGTGGGAAATAAAACCTGTAGGGCACATGTCGTTCTAGGAAATTAATCAACACAGCATTGTGCGCTGAACAGATTGGAGTGGACTGTTTTTCTGTTAAAGCACATCCTGAATTGTATCATTTTAATAACAAAAATCTTGTTTTGTTAATGAACTCTTTTCCATATGAAAATCTTTCCGTCATCCTTCAGCTCTGCCGCTCCTTTCTTTCTGCACTAAACCGGAGCAGTTACTTTGAAAAAAAACACTCATTTGTCTGTCAATAAAATCTAGTTTTGTCCCGTCACAGCTGTAATTATAAAAAAAAAGATTTAAATAAAACAAAAGCTGAGGTCGCCGAACTCTGAAACGGCAGATTCGCGTCAGATCAAAACCAGATGGTGTTTACGCTTTATAATTGTATTTGAAGTTATAAGTCTGAGGAATGTGACACTCGACGCCGCTGTGGTTCTGTCGGTCTCTTTGAGGAGTTTGACATTGGGCCAGGAGTAAAGCGTGAGGTCTTCCAGAAATGAGCTATACTGGGATGGGTTTGGTTTAATCCTCTTGGATTTTTTTTTAAGCATGTCCTATTATGTCATTTATGGAGTGCCATTTTTTTTTTTTGTGTGTGTGTGTCAGGGCGGCGGAGCTGATGACTCGAACTGGTTCGGTGGTCACTCTGGAGGTGGCCAAACAGGGGGCAATTTACCACGGCCTGGCCACACTGCTCAACCAGCCATCTCCCATGATGCCACGGGGTAAGAAGAGTGCAGCTTCAACCCCTCTTTTGTGTAGTCACTCTGAGAGGGTGGGGTGGACTAGAGGGAGATCAAAATCTTACCACTGTAAATTATACAAATAGTAAGAAAATTAAACAGGCAAAAGTTTGTAGACACCTGAGCATAAGATTGGTATGTGCTTCTTTTTGGAGATCCCATTCCACATTTAGTTCCCATATGCTGTTCTATTAAGCTCCACTCTTCTGGGAAGATGTTCCACTAGATTTTGTTCAGATTTGACACACGTTGATGAGGAGACCTGGGGTGCAGTCAGTGCTCCAATTCATCATTTAATAGGGTTTACAGCTCTATAGCAGGAGATCCTCCACTCTAATCCATGTTAAGCAGATCTTCATTTGTGCACGGGCGCATTGTCACGCTGTAGGAGGTTCAAGTGAAGGCAAATTTCATGCAATATACAATTGTGGAACTCCAGTTTTGTTCATTTAGCGTATAATAAATTAATTTTTTCCCCTCAGCGTCAGACCGGGGCCGTATGGATAAAGGCAAAGCACGGCCAAAGAGCGAAGGCTTCGAGCTCTACAACAACTCTGTGCAGAACGGCTCTCCAGAGAGCCCACAGGGGAACTGGGACACGTACCCCGAGCAGAAGAGGGACGACAGGCTGCTGAAGAACCGTGCAGATCACCGCTCCAGCCCCAACGTAGCCAGTGAGTATTTAAACAAAAAAATCCGCATTTCTTCTATTTTGGTGGTTGTACAGAAATAATGATATGCATGAAGAGTGTATAATATATTATCATTTATTAATAGGGTTGCAAAGTTTTGGGAATTTGCAAGACTGGAAACTTTTCAAGGGAATTAATAGGAATAACCTGGGAATTTACATAATTGCAGTTTAACCTATAACAGAGAACTTAAATGTAGTTCTTGCAAAAAACTCTTGCAGGATCATTTTGGTCAAAACATCCAGATTGAATGCAATTTCAGTTGAATTTCTACATTCATCAATCACATGCATGCACACAGCACACTTACTGCAGGGTTACTGAGGCCACGCCCCCTACATGCACTGCCCATCCCTCAATCACATAACACACATCATTTCTTCAATCCTGCACACTAAATAACCTCAAAAATGTCCGTCATGGTGAGTATTCACGGTAATTGCATGAATTTATTTTGAAAATCTCCTTGTGTCTTGTGTAAGATGTTGTGCAACTAAATTATACTACCAATTATATCGAAAGTAAGAAATTTTATAAAAAAAAAAAAAGATTCTTTGATTGCATGCGTCAGCTTATGACCAAACAAAATGTTTATATTTATTTAAATTTCCCTGATTTTTTTTTTCTGGTTCTTTTCTTTTAATCTTTCCTGGTAAGATTTTAACTTCCCAAGTTCCTCAAAATTTATCGGAGATTTTCCGCCCCTTTGAAAACCTATTTATTACTATTCGCTATTTTGACAAAAGTTTGTGGACACCTGAGCATAAAATTGGTATGTGCTTCTTTTTAAACATCCCATTCCCACATTTAGTCCCCGTTTACTGTTATAATAAGCTCCACCCTTTCGGAAAAGATCTTCCACTAGATTTTTGTGGAGATTTGTATGCAAATCATTCAGGCCACTCCCAGGAGTCACTGTCATCAGTGTTTATATTCATCTAAAGGTGCTCCAAAGCTTTATAGCAGGAGATGTTCCAATCCAACCAATGGAAAACAGATCTTCATGGAGCTGGTTTTGTGCAAAGGCTGGAACAGGTTTGGGTCTCCTAGTTCAAGTGAAGGTGTAATTTCATGCCACTGTATCCAAAGACAGTTGTATACAGTTGTGTGTCTCCAACTTTGTGGTAACAGTTTTGGAGAAAACCCACATATGGGTGGAAAAGTCAGGTGTCCTAATACTTTTGGCCAGACAGTGTGAATGTTTAATGTTAATATTTAGTGTTTATTAATTTTTTTACATTAATGTTGTGCCTTCTTGCAGATCAAGCCCAGAGTCCAGGAGGAAAACCTGTGTACCCAGGAGCCCCTGGGAAAATCACCTCCGTCTCCACGGGCAACCTGTGTCCAGAAGTAAGTGAACAACGTTACAGTGTTAAACACCATATAACACCATCACCTCTGTTTGAATCAACTTATAAATTTAGCATTTAAAGAGTAATTGTCTGTTCCTGGTTATATCAAATAGAGGTTGGCCGATTTTACCGATAGCTAGGTTGGATTGTACTAAACGATTAATCAAATGTACAACCGATTATCAATGGATAAAAAAAACAAACATAACACCATGTAAAATAGTACTGGACTTGATTACAAATATATAAAAAAAAAAATACTAAATGATGAAAATGTGCTTAATTAAATAAAGAAATATATTAATTATAGTAATAAATATAGAGGAAAATCAGACATGCATTCAGACTGAAACAAAAATTAGCACTTCAAATAAAGAGCATGTGGAATCAGTGAATTGCCTCTAGAGGCCACTCTTGTAGTGCGCAACCCGGAAAAACTATCATTATGGATTTTTGTCGTAAGTTCCAGCAATCAACTATTGGGGGGAAAAAACCATGCTAATAAATTTTTTTTTCTGATATTACACATAAAATTAAACAAAAAAAAACTAGACTAATAATAAAAAAGGTTTTTGCTTGTATTTCAAACCGTTAAAGAGCTTAATTTGTTAAATTTTTTTTGTTTTGTTCATTTCTTGTTCATTTCACATCTGTTCTCAATCAGAGCATCAGAAGTTCTGGTGAATCCGGAAAGCCATATAAATCACACCGAAATGTGCAATGCTGCGTTCACTTCTAATCAAGTTTCCAACCACTGTGTCTGATTAAATAAATAGCTCTGGCGGCGTTTTCTCTTTCACACACACACACACACACACACACACACACACACTCTGTATTTTCTGTAACTGAAAAAGCACAATGCTTTGCGCTTTTATTAAATGCGCTTTTACCCGTGGAGCCACCTGGCCCCCAAGCGGTGTCTTCAAAGCCCAGAGTTAAACCGTTCTGTCGTCCATATTAGGAGGAGCCGTCCCCGCCCCGTCCGGAGGCGTACCCCATCCCCACACAGACTTACCCCAGGGACTACTTCACCTTCCCAGCTTCCAAATCTCAGGACAGGATGGGGCCCGTACCTGGGCAGGTGTGGCAGGGCTGCGAACCCGAGCCGGTTTCCCCCATGGACCAGCATCACCATAACAACATGGCTATGCAGGTTAGTACAGCCGGTTAAAGCTAGAGGTGTGTGTTGGAGTGGTGATCTCGCAGGTAGTGGGGGGAAGTGGGTTTTGAGTGTGCGTGTGTGTGTGTGTGTGTGGATTCGAACGTCATGGATCAAATACCACGTAACGCTGTGTGTTGCATTTACAGCAATTTATTTATTTGTGAAAATAAAGGTGCTAGGAAGGATAATTAAAGGAAGAATGGACAATAGCATGGACACAGAAAAGTCACAGAAATAAAAGGAGTTTTGGTGGGAAGTTTTATTTTATTACACCCTCTCCGAAAACACACAATGGTAGCAATTTATTTGTATGTTGGAAAAACAGTAAAAACAAACCACTACTTTCTGGGACTGCTATGTTTTTAATGACTTTAGGAGAAGAAAACATTTTGTTTTCATAGAATATATATATTTTTAATATGTCATTTGACTGTAAAATCTTGCTTTTTTGGTAAATTACCACAGATATGATTAAAGAGATAAATATTTAAAGAATATGTTGTTAGTGACCGTTAAAACGTGTTTTAAGAAATGCTGGTCACAGGAGAGTCAAAACGTTGATGAAACTTATTAAATAGAGCAAATAAGGGCATTTGTAAATCATTAACTGGAACAATTCAAAAATAAAAAATTTTGGTATTTAAAATCTATGATGTAAAGAAAGAATGTACTTATTTTTCTCTTTTTTTTTATTTATTTTTTTATTAATTTATTTTTTTTCCATTTCTTTCGATGTTTCTAATGAGCATATTCACAATAACCTTAAATGTATATTTGGGCATATACTAATATGTAGGTGTACATTCAATTACAAATGTGTACTGGGTTGTATAATGTCTGACATACATTTGATGGAAATGCCATTTTTTTTCTTTGGTAAAAAAATTCATCACTTAAATTATGGTACTGTAAGGGTAAAATATTGTTAACACAAGGGGGAGTCCATCTCACAGCTGAAAAAATTATTCTAATTTATTGAAGTAACTCAGGCCCCGTCCACTAGATGGTGCCCTAAACAGGTACATTGCTTGAAAGCTTTATTCTAAAACCTGATTATGTGTGGGTGTATGTTTTTTTCAGCGGATAGCACGCTCTCAGGAGGAGTTGTGTGATGTGCCCGCTAGATACCCATCTGAGCGGATGCGGCAGGATGACCTGCTCCATCTTCAACAACAGCAGCATGAGGCAGAGTACCAGCGTGGTGGAGATCCCTGGAACAACCAAGTCTCCTCGTCGGTAGAGTCGAGCACCTCCAGCCAGGAGCACCTCAACAACTACAACACCATCTCCAGCAAAGCTCAGGCCAACAACAAGAGCAGCGCGGGCCGCTGGAAAACCCCCGGAGTACCCCATTCCGGCCCGGTGGGCGTGTCTCAGCCCTCTCGCTCAGATTTGCCTCCGCCTCCTCCCCCGCCCCCACCTGTGCACTACGACTACGACCCGCAGGCCGACCTGCCTCTTCCCCCGCCACCCTCCGCCGGCCAACAGCAGGCCGTGGTCGACCGCAAGAAACGCGAGGAGCAGCAGCGCTGGTATGAGAAGGAAAAGGCGCGTTTGGAGGAGGAGCGCGAGAGGAAAAGGCGGGAGCAAGAGAGGAAGTTGGGGCAGATTCGCAACCCCGCCCTGCCGCCACCCGTCCTGCACAATAACACCCAGCATCAGCAGATGCCCCCGCCTCAACAGATGCCTCATCCTTACCTGCCTCCGGCTCAACCCCCTCAAGCGCAGCTCCCCCGCCCTGAGAAACTGCCCACACTTCCTCGAGCTCCTCCTCCACTGGCTCCTCTGGACACGGTGATCCGGGACCTCCAGCCTCAGCAGCAGCCGCGCACCATCGAGCGCCGCGACCTGCAGTACATCACCATTAGCAAAGAGGAGCTCTCCGCGGCCGACAGCCTCTCGCCCGACCCGTGGAAGCGAGACGCCAGGGAGAAGCTGGAGAAGCAGCAGCAGCTCCACATCGTCGACCTGCTCGACAAAGAGATCCAGGAACTGCAGGCCAAGCCGGAGCGCACGGCTGAGGAGAACGACCGCCTGCGCAAGCTCATGCTGGAGTGGCAGTTCCAGAAGAGGCTGCAAGAGTCCAAGCAGAGCGAGGAGGACGAGGAGGAGGAGGACGACGAAGATGTCGACACGGTGCTGATCATGCAAAGGCTGGAAGCGGAGAAAAGAGCACGGGTGAGGCGCTGTAGCACGGAGACCTCCTTTACAATTGGCAGGGCAGAGAATCAGGCGCTAGACACAGTAAAGTTTGGTAGATGCCATTTTTATACACTGGGTACGTGCACACTGAAAACTTGTTCGGCATTGTTCTGAATAGTTTCTGTCTGGAAATAAATTCACCAGCATATACTTAGCTAAGAGTGAAGGAGTGTCTACATAGTGCTCTATGATAGATCATATCTGATTCATCTTTTAAAATTAGGGTTGCAAAAGGGCAGGACATTTCCGGAACTTTCCATGGGGAATTTTGGAAATATTCCAAGTTGGAAACTTTATGGGAATACAGACCCATACGAGAATTACAGACATTTACGAGACATTTACGAGACATTTACGAGAATTTACGAGACATTTACAGACATTTACGAGAATTAATATGAAATTTGTCGAACAATTTATAAATACTATCATATACAAACATAAATAAAAACATTTCGTTTAGTCATAAGCTGACAGGCATGCAAACTAATACGGATTTTTATTTTTATTTGAATTTTGCCTTAGATTTAAGTATCATTTGTTAGTATAAAATAGCTTACACACAGCACGAAAAAGTTTTAAGCTTAAATGTATGTAATATTTGTATTTTACGTGAATCCTCGCAAGTTGGACATTTTCCGACGTGCAGGATTCAAGAAATGATGCGTGTTATGTGATTGAGGAATGCACAGTGATTGTAGGGGGCGTGGCCTCAGTAGCGTTGCAGTTACTACATTTGTTATAGGCTAACCTGCAATTCTTTTTAATTCCCAGTTTATTCCTGTTAAGTTCCATGGAATGTTTCCAGTCTTGAAAACTCCTAGAACTTTGCAACCCTGTTTATTAATCAATCCTCCTCCATTTTGATCAGAATAATAAAAATGTTTTATATATATTTTTATTTTAAGTGTGCATGTACTACACAGAATACTAGCTTGCAGGTTTTGCATGAATATAATACAATTGAATATGCAGTATAATGTTCAGGGTTTGAGCGTTAGGATGAATGTTTTGATTGATTGATTGATTGATTGATTGATTGGATTCTTTTTGCGATGTGCACCTGCACCATGCTTCTTCAATCATTGCTTTGCCATGCTGAGCTGCTGATTTCCCGCTGCACTAGCAAGGGAGGGAACGGGAAAGGGAGGGGTTTCAGAGGATGGCGAGCTCAATGACCCACCCCCCACCCCACCACCCGACACGCCGTGCTTGATCCATCTCGACCTTCCAACCTCGATCATGAAGTGTCGGGCGTCTCCCATCTACTTCCATCTAAATTTAATTACAGCAATCATCCCGGAGTTGAACTTCTCACCGTTTTGTGCAGGACCAATCCCCAATCGCTTTAACCATCCCTCTCTCTAGGGACAGGACTGCTAACAATTAACAACCTCCTCGTTTAGCGAAACGCATGTGCCTAATTGATGTTTTTAATAGAAATGTATAAAAGATGAGAAATAGACGTGAGAAGAAAAAACAGGTTTTTTAACAATGGACATTGTCTCAAAGCAGCTTCAGTTATAAAGTCGTATAAAAGAGTGCACAAGTTTAGCGCCTATAAGTTCGTTGATCACTAATGAGTGAACTGTTGGTGACTGTGGCAAACAAAAGAAAAATAACTGCCTAAAATAGCATATGGAAGAAACCTTGAGAGGAACCAGACTTAAAAAGGAACATCTGGGCGACACCGAATGTCCATCCATTACAGTTCCATCATTCTTTCCGTGATCGGCGCTCAAATGCAAATCTGTTCATGCCACCTGTGGTCCTGAGCCACTGTAGAACAGGATTGTCGATATTAATTCCAGTCCAAATCCATCCTAAAGTTCTTGAGTTGCTTATGGAGCTTGAGGCTGTTCGTGAGGAACCTTCCCCATCTGCACATTAGTGTAGGACTTTGGGTAAAATTGGGGTAATGTGGTGATTGAGTATAGGCAAATGTTTCAAATGGATATTGATGGATACCAGAGACGAGGTGGAAGCTCTGTGGTTAAGGCTCTGGGTTACTGATCAGAAGATAGCAGTATCAACAAGATGCCACTTTTGGGGCCCTAAACTTTCTGTGCTCCCAGCGCCCAAGAGAAAATCTCGAGCTGGAGACGACCAGGATGCGACTGGCAGCAGCACTCTTTTTTTTTTTTTTACTTCTTTTTTTTTCTCACTTTTATCCTTTCTTTTCTCCCCTTTCTTTATTTCTTGAATAATGTTTTTCCTGCGCTTTTCTTCTTGACGATTTCTTTCTTCCTCCTCTCCTCTTCCTCCTCGCAGCAGACTGCTGTCCCAGCAATCTCTGTTCTAGACTTGGTACGTTCTCTCTGACACTCACTTCCCGTTTTTTGTTTTTGTTTTTATTTCTTACCCTCTTCTCTCGACGTCACCTGTGTTTCTTCTCGCTCATCCTTCCTCCTTCCTTCATGTGGTTGTTTGGTCTCGTGGTTCACCTCTCCTCGCCTCTCTATCTCTCCGAGCAGGAAGGGGGAGCTTCTGCAGGGAATCCATCTCGGGGTAGAGCGTCGTATTTTTCCTTTTTTTTTTCTTTTCTCCTGGATTTAATCCTGATGCAAATTGTAACACTTTGAGTGACCCAATCGGATCTCGATTGAATAGGGACCCGCCTCCTGGGTTTTGGGTTTCGTGTAATTTCCGAAGCTCTCGTTTCAGTGTGGTTGAACGTGAGAAGGGAGGGCTGGTTGCTGCATGGTCTGCTGGCCCCCTCTCTCCTGCAGCGAAAAGCCTGGCCGCATGTTCAGGTCTCTTAGTCAAACCTCTTTCTCGCTTTCCTTCTTTCTTGAGCCATCTTTCTTTCTTCTCAGCTTCGTCCATGCTGCTGTGCTCCTCATCTTTGCTGCGCTCTCTTTTTTTTTCTTAACTTTCCAATCTCCTGAATTACAAAGTCTATATATTTTTATTTATTTTCCATCCGATCAGTAAGTGTTCATGTTTGCATGTATGTTATGTGAAGCTCATGTTAGGAGTCAGTAATTGGCCAGTTCGGTGGCATGCCTGTGTTTTCTGTGCACCTGTGGCTCTTGTGTGTGTGGTGTATGTTGTGTCAAAGTGTCCTAGTAGTGGCGCTCTTTCAGTATTTACCCAAGAGACATGATTCCAATTCGAAGGTATACGATGTGCGTGCTTATTCGAATATCCAACTCAAGACCTGAGGATAACGAGGGGAACATCCAAAGATCACTCCAAGCTTGTCGCTAGTAAGGGTTTCACACCGATCAGGCGAGGTGAAGTGAAGAACACTGATTATTGCTCCTTTATGGCACCTGTTAGTGGGTGGAGATATTTATTAGGCAGCAAGTGAACATTTTGTCCTCAAAATTGACGTGTTAGAAGCAGGAAAATGGGCGAGCGTAAGGATTTGAACAAAGATTGTGACGTCTAGACGTCTGGGTCAGAGCATCTCCAAAACTGCAGCTTTTGTGGGATGTTCCCTCTGCAGTGGTCAGTATCTATCAAAAGTGCTCCAGGGGAGGAAATGTGGTGAACGGACGACAGGGTCACGGGCGGCCGAGGCTCAACGATGCACGTCCGATCGAACAGACGCATTACTGCAGTTCAAATTGCTGAAAAAGTTCATGTTGTTAATGTTCGATGGGCCACGATTTTTTCAGCAGCAAATGGGGAACACCACAATATTAAGCAGGTGGTCATAATGTTATGCCTGCTTATATATACATTTACATTTCTATGCGTGTATGTTAACATAAATGGCAGTGTAGATAGCAAGAAATGCAAACCGTAACTGAAGTGTTAAAAATTTTTGTCCATGAAAAAATTAGGTCTGCATTTTTCATCTTTTCCGATCATCCTTTCCGATCGACTGAACACATCAGTACCAAGTGTCTTCCATATAACGCCTTTATGCTAGAGATCAAAAATCCTAAAGCAAACTCAGATATATTTATACATTCATACACAACAAATATACAATGTATGGACAAAAGTTTGTGGACACCTGAGAATAAATTGTTTCTTTTTGAACATCCCATTCCACATTTAGTCCCTATTTGCTGTAATAATAATGTCCACTCTTTTGAGATGTTGTTCCACTAGATTTTTGTGGAGATTTAGCGACAATGGTGTTAGTAATGTCAGGTACTGGTGTAGGTGAAGTAAGGACGCCTGGAGTGCCGTTCCAATTCGTCCTTAATAAACAGCAGCTGGTGTGAGTGATTCACCTCTAGAGGCCGCTCTTGTGCTGTATAACCTAACCCGGAAAAACTGTCAGTATGGATTTTTTGCTATCCGTGCCCAATTAATCACCAAGTATCATGGGTTGCATGTACAAGTGATTTAGTATGGTGTGCTGGTGTCAAAATATGAAAAATCTATCTACGAAATCAAATCTACGAAAATAAATGCGAATACATATATCTTTATATCAAATTCACATCTTGGATGGAAACATAACTAGCGTGGATATTCGAATGGTTCAGTCACACATCTGACACACACACATGTCTCCTGTACAGATTCTATAGCAGTGAATTTCAGTGCCATAAAACGACTCCTTCAATCAAAAATTGCACTATTCAAATTGCCACTATTAGGATAAGTTTTATTTGTTTGTGAAATACCAGAACAAAAAGTAAATGGTTTTAGGAAGGAAATTTAGGCCCTACACTATGCTCATTTGACGCATGTATGTACGTACCTGTGTGTGTTTGTTGATGAATTATTAGCTCCAAGACGAGGAACGTCGACGGAAGCAGCAGCTGGAGGAGATCCGTAAGCGCGAGGCGGAGGAACGAGCCAGGCAGGAGGAGGAGAGACGCCGGAGAGAAGAGGAACGAGCCAGACGAGAAACTGATGAGAAGGTACACCAGGCTGAGTGACCCGAGAGCGCTCGACACCCGGGACAGTCGCGCTCAACAATCCTTCTTTTAGTGACACTATTGCAGTTTTGCAAAATGATAGGGAGAGGATTAGGAGCTGCTGATGATGACCATGATGATGGTGGTATTTAGGACACTTTTTTGGTAGATCTCAAGTATAATTTTATTACAAAGAGGCCATTTAGTAGCTTATTACAAACTAATATATATGAGGTCAACCGATAGTGGATTTTACTTGACAATCCGTGTAAAAATTAAAAAAACATTGTATTTCAACTGAATAATGAAAATGTGTCAAATGAAATAAACACAAAAATATATCTATATTAATAAATATTGAAGAAAATTTGAAATATTTAAGAAAATCTGAAACAAAAACTAACACTCCAAATAAAAACATCCAAATTAATTTTAAAAAGGCGACACTTCAAATAAACAGCACGCGGAGTCAGTGATTCGCCTGAAGAGGCCGCTCTCGTACTGTTTATAATGCAACCCAGAAAAACTAGCTGTATGAATTTTTTCCACTTATTGAAGCCTGATTTGCAAGTGCATTTCCTCTCCCTAGAAGAAATTACTGTGTCTTGTGCTGCTGACTGCAGAAACAATATGCATAGGTTAACCATATACGTATTATTATATAATAAACTTCGACATCACCTCAAATAGTGCACTTTATGGTGAATAGGGATAGAATTCAGGCAAGAAAAAAGACAAACAGAATGTAAAGTTTAGTTAGTAAAGAGCCGAGTGTGTGTCAGCATTGCCAATGCTAGTATTAATATTCGTCCTTTATTAAGGGTTTGGTGTAGTTTCACACACATGAGCTTGTGAGAGTATCAGTGGAAGTGGACCAGGTTGTAATCCTGTGTAGCAGCTCCGTGTTACATTTCCACAGTCTCTTCAGTCTCCACACTCAAGAAGTCTGTTTACGCAATGTTTCACTGGGCCGTTAAATTCGCCCGCGGTCTGAACGTCCGTCATCCATCCCAAGTGAGAACCTCATCTCAGTGTGTGGCCATGCCTCTGCGTCACCTTCAGACCACCGGGAATTTAGTGCCCAGTTCTAACGTCCAAATTGCATGTCCCCACAATGTCCTGTGTTTCTGTGTATCCCCACCCCAAAAAAAACCCCAAATCATGCATGATTCACTTTCAGGTTTTATTATAGTCTTTGGGAGACCATCATTTCATCCCGACCTTTGCTTTGGAGACATAGTTTGGGACACTGCCCGTCCCTGTCATCCCCTTTCATTGTGTCATCAGTGACATCCTGAAACACACGTGAACCCAGGGCCATTTATGTACAGAGACCAGAGCAGCAATTCCTGCGAAAACATTTGTGAGAAACTCATGAAAAAACCTGTGAAGTACTTTCACATCTGTTAGAACCAGATGTATTCGTTTTAGCACTTGAGCAGCACTACAGTGTCAAACTTCTGCCACCCCCTGGTGGACCCACAAGGAAATGAAAAAGAACTTCATCATGCAGCTGGTTAAAAATTCCTTACGTTTATATAAAGTTTTCCAGCCAAAGATCAGGAACAACAGCCATTAAAGGACGTAATATACTGATTTAAGTTGTAATAGTGATACCACTTTTCATGACCTAGCTTGTAATAACCTTGTTAGTTTAACTCTTGATTTTTTTTCTCATCTCAGTGGAACAACTTTCCTGAGCTGATTTTTATGACATAAAAACATGCACAGAGACAGAAAAGCATTTCGTTTAAATCAGTCATTCACGATTGAACCAGCGTTTACGTCTGATACTGCATTTCACTGTAAATGGGAAAGAATGGCCAATTGGAAAATTCGGACAGGTCCAGGGCAGGTTCTCCCCGTTTACCTTTTTATACTGTGTAAAGTTTTTAGTTCTAACCGTTTTAGAAGGACATGAACCAGTCAGGCGTTACTCAGGTCTTCTTTGAACAATTAAATTTGTTGATATTTTATATATTTGCTAATCAGAAGCGAATTATTTAGACTGAAAAACCTATTCGAATAACCACGTTTTTAATTTTATTTTTATGGACTTTTCGCAATTCAGTCAAATCCCTGCAGAAGTAAGAAAGAAATTCTACTTAGAGGAGTGTAACAGGCAGAGGCTGGTAAGGCTAGCTGAGGCAGCTCTAACTGGCTCTTCCCCCTATTCCTTAGAGGAGACAGGAGGAGGAGTACTACACCCGCCTGGAGGCGGAGAGGCGCCGGCAGCACGAGGAGGCCGAGCGCAAGCTGCTGACGCCGGACGATCCTGGTCTGTACAGACCTCCTCTCCCAGGGACTACCAGCCCCCCCCTTCTGCCACTAACCCCACCACCACCAACCCTCCTCCGACCCCGCCTCAGAGAAACACCTCGTACCTCAAAACCCAGGTCGTCTCCCCCGACACCTTATACACTGCCAAGTTTGTCTCGTACAATGACGAGGAGGAGGAGGAGGAGGAGGAGGACGATGCAGGCTTAGCAGGTCAGGTTAAGCTCTCCGCTACACGGAAGTCCTATGGCGATCTCATGCCCACCCAAAAGCCCCCGCCGCCGCCCATCACGCGCAAGCCCCGCCCTCTCTCGGACGGCATCTTTCTGTCCGGCTCATTCCAGCTGCCTGAGGCCAATGCCAACAGTACTGCGCCCAAGGCAGGGCAAGCCCCTCCCCCTTCCACCAAACCCAAAGGTAGAGACGCCACGGAGAGAGGGAGGCCTCCGTTTCCGCCCATCCCTCCTCCGTTTTTATTGGTTCATTCCCGTTTGTATTAGTTCTTATTAGTATCCGTATTTCTTTTTTTCGTTTCCTGTTTCTCTTAGAGAGGTAATTCTCTCACGTTTTTCCTCCTCTCCCTAGATCGTAAAAAAAAAATTAATAACGTCTTTCTCTTCGTTTCCTCAGTGTGTTCTCACTTTTTTTTTTTTCCCTTTCTTTGTTTTCCAGTAGACAAATTAGATTTGGTAAATTCTTTATCTGATCACCTAATCCAATCCAAATTTTTCTCTTGCCCTCCCAAATTCCTCTTCCTCCAATCATGTATCCAAGCAATCGATCAAACCCATGATTCTCCCTGTGCTCTAATTCACTCCAGAGTACTGTTGGTTTTGCCGGCCGTCCCTCATGTGCGTGCGAGCGAGCGCTCATGTGTGTGTGTGTGTGTGTGTGTGTGTGTGTGTGTGAGAGTGTGTGTGCGAGTGTGTGTGGTTTGCTTTGAGGAAGGCTCAGGCCTCCGCAGACTCCTGCGCATCCGCTATGGGCTCAGGGGAAAGAATGAGACACGAGCGCACACACGAGCAGCCCTCCGCAGACTTCTGCACACTTGGCAAAAGGGGGAAAAGATCTGTCAAATGAGGCACGCATTTTGGAGCGTGGCTGTTTAAATACGCAATTCGATTCTTGATTGGGGGGGATGCTTTTATTAAGACAATGGGGAATTCTTTTACTATTTGTTATAATGGCAAAAAAAAAGACACAAGCTTTTAAACAGCCATGCACAAACTCGTACGATGCAGCCCAGATTAACAGCGATGCCCGGTGGATGTGACATGCAATCGTGTTTCCCCAACACACCAAGTGGGATCTGCTGCCATCCGAGTGCCATTTGTTCTGATGGCGGGACAAACCACTAACCCCGCTTATCCTGCAATTACCCTAAAAAAACTGCGATGCAATCCTGCGAGCTCAGACTGACGGGATTAATCTGGCTGCGTATCCGTTGGCGCTTACTGCCTGGCTTTGCTTTGCTCTGCTTTGCTCTGCTCTCCTAAATCTCTAAACTGCTCTAGCCGTCTGTCTGTCTGTCACGTCTCGTCTCCGTGTGTCCGTACGTCCATGTGTGTCGCTTCATCGCTGCATATTGCACTCCTCCTTCCCGTCTCAGGAGCCATCCGAGCTTCAGGTGAACTCTCTCAGCACCTGAGGCTCTGGGCTCTGCTCATCTCCTCCATCTCCTCCTCCTCCTCCTCCACCCGAGGATCATCAGTCACTCCGCTTACGGTGGCCAGAAAACCAGCCAGAGTTTCCAAACGCATTCCATAGGACGTGATCTTCTAGGAAACTGAAATCACAGATAAGAGGCTATGGTTCTCCCTTAACACGTGTTTTCTTCCTTTTAAACCACAGCGTTACAGTTCCCTTTTTATCTATTTATTGTGGTCCACGAAGCAGGTGTTTTATATTATGTTATTACAGCTTATAAACTCCTGCCTGTCTTTTCTTGCTCTTAAATATATAATCCATTAAGGGTGTAACGGTACACAAAGTTCACGGTTCGGTACGTACCTCGGTTCACTCGGGTCACGGTTCGGTGTAGTTACGGGGGTAGAAATGCAAAACATGAAACTGCTTGTTGTTTTTTTTTTTATTGACGCAGTATGTTTGTGAACATCAGCGGTTTACATTTTTGATAAAACATACATATACAGATGGTACTCAAGTTACGATGGTTCGACTTACGATTTTTCGATATGACGATAGCGAAACGACGAAATTGGAAAAATATTTACAATTTCGGCCAGCAGGCAGTAGCGCACAATATACCATACGTCGGTGTGTATTCGTTTCAAATGGTTTCAAACAGCAATTTTAGTGATAAAAGCGTGTCTTCCTGCTTGTAGGGGAAAAAAAAAAAAGAAGAGGAACGCTATCAGTTTTGAGCAGAAAATTTTAATTATAAATCAGCATGAGCAGGAAAGACTGTCACAGTCACAAGATATTTTTTTACTTACGATGTGGTCGTCATAACGGATCTCCGGTCATAAGTAGAGGAAATAAAATGCCTGTTTTTGTCTAAATAAAATAAGGAAAATATGTACAAATAAAATAGAATTAATCTAATTAATGCAACACACTGTTTTTATTATATTGATTAAATTTAGTAATCAATTAATTTGGCACGTATTGATTAAATAAAATGTAATAAATGGAAACATTTATTCAAATAGATTAAATTTTTTTAGACCATATTTGGGTAATACAGATGTGTTTATAAGTGTGTGTGTGTGTGTGTGTGTGTGTGTGTGTGTGTGTGTTTTGTGCAATTAATATAAAATTTTCTAACGATTAATAAAATCAAAACGAATGTCTAATTTAAGAAACACAGTTATTTCAGTTATACTCATAAATTCATCCATTCATTCTCTCCCTCGAGATGCGGAATTGTCAGGATTTTCTCCTTTTAAGAGAAATTCTTGAAGCTGTACATAAAACACTAAATAATCCATATCGTTAAACCGTTGTACAAATATGTAGTACTATGTTCTGCACGTAAAACAAGGATTATGTTCAGTACACGTGTGCACCGAACCGCAAACGTGTACCGTTACACCCCTGGTATTCTTCCATAAACATTAAACATACCTGTGAATACATTTTTCACGTCGAAACAATGAGATGATAGAAGAACCCTGCTAAACTCCAAGGTCAGAGCTGCTGCTGTTGAGGGGAAATGAACCTGGTGGTGTAAAATACTAATGTTTCAGTTTATTCTGAGCAGCCATGCAGCCTCTTTTCCACCGTCAGCGGAGTGACCTGTCGGTTCACCAGCGCCACTGTGTTTGTGTGTCTGCTCCCCTCCTGCTCCATTTCATCATCCAACAACCTCAACATGCATTTGGATGGAGGTTGTGACCTCACAACCAGCCTGCAGAGGAAAGACCAATATGGATATAGAAAGGTTGTAGATGGAGGCATACAGACTCGTGCAGACACACGGACGTGTGAGCCTGCTGCCTGATGATGCCTTGAGCAGGTCCGAGGTGGAGGTCACTGGGAAGTTTAGAGATGTTCAGTCATATTAAACTCTAGAAATTCAAGCTGGAGCTGTAGGAATGGGTTTCAGAAACAAGGTCAGGAGAGAAGCATGGTTATATTAGTTAGTAGGGCTGCACCAATTTGGTATTGAGGGGGAATGAAAAATCTCTATTGAGATAATCAACGTTTTTGAACATGAAATAATCCATATCCGTAATAATCACATGTAATACTTAATATGTTTGTGAGGGGAAACTCGGATCGTAATTATGTTCCTGCAGAAACTGTGAACATGAGTATGCCGGCCCAGCAGGGGGTGCTAAAGTTAGGTTTTTTTTTGTTAGTTTTTTGATCCATCAAGTAGAACATTAGAAGCAGCAACATTTTTTTATACTGAATCATTTTTATTTTATTTTTTTCCCAGTGATTAAAAATATGAATCGCAACTAAGAATGGATTCTAAAATTTTTTTTTTTTTTTTTTTTTTTTTTTACATTCTCAAATAACACGACAGTAATTTGGCTTTCAAAACAAGTCGTTTGTGATAACACAAATTTTTCCTTTTCTTTGTTTTTAGATTTTTAGATTCGCTGCTTAAAACCACAAAGGCGTTTTTAGTGCCACGTTAAAAAATAAATCGAAGGTTACGAGATTTTAAATTGTAACAATACAAGAATAAAGTCATAATATTATGAGAAAAAAGTGCGTATGGTTGTTCAAGTCCCTCAGGGTCGATTTCTTTTATTCATCATCCTCATAGTCTTTTAAAAAAACTGCATCTTTTCTTCGAATAGCACTCAGATGTAACCATCGATGTCCTTCAGACTGCACAAAAGAGCAGATTTCCTCAACATCTGTCTGATTTTTTTTCTTCGGAATAAATGATATTTCCTACAAAACTGCCACAGTGTCCGTTTGCTGATTATAACTCCGTGCCGATGAATCAAAACACAAAGAATTTTTTCCCTGATTGTAAAACCAAAACTAAAGTAGGATTTTACCAAATCCTCCATGTCCATTTTATGCAAAATAGCAAAACGTTTCTCGCAATTCTGATTTATTCTCAAAATATTACCACTTAATACTTGTATTGCTTGTATTTTTTTCTCAAAATATGAACTTTACAAAATATTACTTTATCTCGTAATTTCGACTTTATTCTTAAAATATTTACCTAAAAAATTTTACTTTACAAAATATTACTTTATCTCGTAATTTCGACTTTATTCTCATAATTTCAACTTCATTCTCGTAATTTCGACTTCATTCTCAAAATATTTACTTTACAAAATATTACTTTATTATCGTAATTTCAACTTTATTCTTTAAGTATTTTGACTTTATTCTTTTAATTTTCGACTTAATTCTTCAAATATTTCGACTTTATTCTCCAAATATTATTAATATTAAAAATATATATTCCTGGTTTTGCAGACTTTAATCTCGTAATTTTTTAACGTGGCACAAAAACGTCGTCGTATAAAATAGTCAAGTGGACTTTGGGGGGGGAATACTACCTGAAGCATGACTGTGTGAAAGTGGGAGGAGCTTGGCACCCTCTTGTTGCAGCTAGCGGTCTGCTTTGCGAGACAAATCGGAGGCTGTCAGGTGGATCTTGTAACCTTTCCTTTAGACTGAAGACTCATTTAAAGCATTTTGAATGTAGAAGACAGGACACAGGTTGTCCACGTCCATCACACCAGTGACGTCTCAACCATAGAGAAGCCTACAGAGAGTCGGGTAGAGTTACAAAGGGTATTTTAAACTCGACACCGTGACCAGATCTCCTGAGCTTAACTGCCTTGTTTCCAGAATTGGCAGCAGGTCAGCGGAAATATTACCAGACGTGTCACAGTAGGGACGTTTTTCTCACGCACAACTTCTGCTTCAGACTGTGACCACTAAGTTGGAGACAGGATTGTACAGGACGTCTTTGTATGCCGTAGCATGAAATTTTGCCTTCACTCGATCTAGAAAACTCAAACCTGTTCCAGCATGACAATAACGCCTGCTCCATGAAGATACGGTTTACGTTGATTGGAGTGGAAGATCTTCTGCTGCTCCAAAACCAGACCAAAAGTCCACCATTTGCTGTTACAATAAGCTCCACTCTTCTAAAATGTTTTACTAGATTCCATAGTTCCTGAGTTTAACCATCGACAGTAACCTCATGTACACATTATATGAACAAAGGTTTGTGGACACCTTCCGGGAGAATAAGATGCACATTTTGAACATCTCATTCAACACTGATGACCCATTTTCTCTTATAGTAACTTACACCCTTCTTCATCTTCTGGGAAGATGTTCCACTAGATTTTGTGGAGTTTGGGATGAGATTCATTCAGCCACAATGGTCATAGTAAAGTCAGGTAGTGATGTAGGTGAAGTGAGGTGAGGAGGCCTTGGGTGCAGTCAGCGTTCACATTCATCCTAAAGGTGATCAAGAGCTCTAAAGCAGGAGATCTTCCACTCCAACCCATGGAAAGCAGATCCTCATGGAGCTGGCTTTCTGTGTATTGTCATGCCAGGAACAGGTTTGGGTCTCCTAGTTCAAGTGAAGGGAAAATGCAATACGTGAACTGTACTGAAGCGTTTTAGTATCACGTGAACGATTATGACGTCATAACTAGAAAATCTTTTGGCCAATCAGACGGCAGATAAACAAATTTTTGATTTGGAGATTGTTTATACGGGATTGGTGCAGCCCTGTTTCTCCACCAGGATGTATGTAGAGATACAGTAATGATACACATTCATTGTATTACTCCATCAGTTGACCTCCACCGAAGACCAGAGATCCACAGACCATGCTTCAGACAGTGCTTCAGTACTAATCCTGCCTGCGTTAATCCAGCTGCTCAGCTTCCGGTCTGTGCTGAAGGCAACCTGATACCAAAAGCTGCTGGGTTTCATAGATTAGATGATGTCATAATGATGCGTTCATTACTTTGTGATGACACACCTCATATAAAGCATCTTAATATCCTCAGCCCGAATTTCCAACCCAGCAGCTTTTTGGAAACGTCCTTCTCGTCCACACGAACTGATACGACCGAATTTTAACGTGTCATTTTTTTTTTTCCCATTCAAAATAAAAACAGGGTTTAATTCATACACTGGAAGCACGACGGCAATTGTAGGATCAGGAGAAGTTTACAAGGACCCGCGAGAGAAATGGACCAAAGGGTGAGTTGCTTAAACACAGACGGTTTTATCTCATCTCAAGGAAAAGGGAGGAGATGTTGGACTTCTGATCAGAAGGTCATGAGTTGCTGCTGGGCCATCGAGCAAAGGCCCTTAACCCTCACCTGCTCAGGTGGAAACACCAGAAGTGGATTGAAATGATCTTAATTGAATTAATATCAGTCAATTTGACTATGGCCAAAAGTATGTGGACACCTGACCATAAGATCTGCATGTGCTTTTTGAACATCCCATTCCACACATTCTTTTATGGCATTTGGTAGACGCCCTTATCCAGAGCGATTCACATTTATCTCATTATCATACAACTGAGCAGCTCCAGTGTTAAGGGCCTTGTTTAGGGGCCCAGGAGTGCCAGATTGATGTGGCTGGGATTTGAACTCACAACCTTCAAAGCTAAAATCCAATGCCTTAACCACGGTGAAGATCTGCTTCACATGGGTTGGAGTGAAAGATCTTCCCGGTGGTTAAGGCATCAGATTTTGGCTTTAAAGGCTCTTCGTGAGATCAGAAAGAAATCAGACGAGATTAATCAGAGTTTGATTGTGTTTCAGTGGACCAGACCAGGAGAACTCAATAGGCGAAGCACCGGAGAGTCTCACGTTTAAGGAGCGGCAGAGACTTTTCTCACAGGGGAAAGAGGTTTCCAACAAAGTCAAGGCTTCACGCAAGCTCATGGAGCTGGAGAACGAACTGAACACGAAGTAGTAATTAAGAGCAAATCTTTCTTTTATTTTTTTTCCCCCCCTCTATTTTTTCTTTTCTTTTAAAGTGGGACTCAACACTAATCCCTGAAACCCAGCACTGGAAAGAGAGAGATTTACCTGGAGCTTCCTTTTTTTTCCTTCTTCTTTTTTTCCACCATCATTTCCATTTGTATGAAAATAACTGGACCAGTAAGTACACGTGTTGCTCATAGAGACTATTGTTTGATTTGTTTGGGTTTTTTTTGTTTTTCTTCCCTGCGGCGTTTCAGATATATAATAAAGCACTGTACAAATGTTTTAATTATAATAACGATGAATGAAACGGCATATTTTTTTCGGATTTGTGAAATAGTTCATTCTGGAAAAGAAAAGAAAAAAAAAACGCAAAACGCTTTATTCCTATTTTATTTTATTTTTTATATCACTGATTGTAGCGTGGGACGTTTTTATGGTGGTGTTTTAAGCTGCAAACTTCCACACTTTTTTTTTTCTTGTGTGTGTGTGTGTGTGTGTGTGTTTGGTTTTTTTTTGTTTTTTGTTTAAATAACCTTTTCTGTAAATTTTCAATTTGGACCAGCTTTTTGTTTCTCAGTAGAATCAATGTAAAAGCTCGAAGTCGTTACAGATCATAACGTCCCTCCGGTTTCGCCTTCGCACTCTGTTTCCCTCGGGTTTGCCTCAAAACATCGAAGATGAAGAAGAAGGTGACGGATCTCGTCAGACCTTCTCTGGTTTCAGGAGTTGAGAAGGAGAAAAAGGAGGATTGGGTTTATATTCGAATTCCAGACAGAGTGAAAGTTTCTGTTTTTATATTTTTCTATTATAAGCGATTCTAATCTATTTTCCCACTTTTTAGTTCCGTTTATCATCCTAGTGAACAGGATTTGATGGAAGTGAAGTGCAGTGAATAGACGTTCTGTAGTTTAAAGGTTCAAGACTTCAGTGAAGAAAAGAAACAAAGATTGCAGGCGTTCATTCCATCCTCATGCCTGATCCAATCCATTAACAGAAAGCAAAAAGGATTAGTTTATCTCATCTTTTTATTTCCTTTCTATCTTTTTTATTCATTTGTTTTATCAGAAATGTTTTTCGGAATCGATCTCCTTTTAGTTTTATTCCCCTCGGAGTTAAACACATGGTTGTAGATCTGCATTAACACTCTGAAAATGCTGGTGAATGTGTAAATTGTTTAGTTTATTTTATTTTTTTCCTCCAGAAACACACACACTATGTAAATGGAACCAATACGTAACACTATAGTGTCAATATTCCATCACCTTTTTTTTTTTTTTCTTTTTTCTGTTTCCGAAATGTAAACTCGTGTATACACACTTTTTACGTTTATCATTTTAGGTTCAGGACGAGTTCATTTGATTTCGTTTTAATAGTTGTTACATGTTAGGCTTTTGTAAATCATAAATAAATTCAGATTTTACACAAAAATAAATGATTGCTGTACTTGCTGTTTTGAATCTTGATTGTGCGTTATTTTATTTATATATTTATATTATATATCAAGAGTCAAGAAGCTTTTATTGTCATTTCAACCGTATATAGCTGATGCAGTACACAGTGAAATAAAACACAGTGAAGTGTGTGTGTGTGTGTGTGTGTGTGTGTGTGTGTGTGTGTGTGTGTGTGAGAGAGAGTTCAGTTCTTTGTTGGGAAGCCTGATGGCTTGAGGAAAGAAACTATTGCACAGTCTGGATGTGAGGCCCGAATGCGTCGGAACCGCTTTCCTGATGGCAGGAGAGTAAAAAGTGTGTGTGTGGGGTCGTCCACAATGCTGTTTGCTTTGTGGATGCAGCGTGTGGTGTAAATGTCCATAATGGAGGGGAGAGAGACGATGATCTTCTCAGCTGTCCTCACTATCCTCTGTGGGGTCTTGCAATCCGAGACGGTGCAGTTCCCAAACCAGGCAGTTTTGTCAATGTTCAGAGACAGGTTGTTGGCTCCACACCAGGCTGTTAATCGTTGCACCTCCTCTCTGTATGCTGACTCGTCGTTCTTGCTGATGAGACCCACCACGGTCATGTCATCGGCAAACTTGATATGATTCGAGCTGTGCATATATATATATATATACATACATACATACACACACATTATATATATATAATCATTGCTGACCCTGTGCTCTGACCACAGCTTCCTAACCGCTGGGATATGTGAAGAATAATTCACTGTACTGTAATGTACATATGAGGGGTATAAATCACCTTTACCTTCATAAGCAGCACATTCATCTAGACCTCAACCTACCTGTGTGTTCAATGCTCAGAGCTCAGTTTTGAATTTTCAGCCAATCAGAATACAGTATTTATTGTCTTGCTGGAACAACTTTGGGTCTCAAATAAAAGAAAAATTTCGTTCTGCAACATCCATATTTATGCCAGACGAACAGATCATCTTCTTCTAATCCTACATGACTGCTGCATCAGTCATTTCCCAACCACTGACCTCAACCTACAGCCTTATCACAACAGAACGTGAGTCATGTGACTTTGACACGGTTAATATTACACTTCCAGAACACCTCTGTGACTGAACATAAATTTCCTACTTTATCACGTTTACGTGATCCGAAATCTATTAACAGAGTCCAGGTTGTAATGTAGGTCATGTGACTGCTGGAACAAGTCTTAAGTGTCTGTGTAGACTTTTTAGAATGTAAAAGTTTCGTACAGTGAGAACATCTGGTGAGCTTGGACACTATTTGGACACAGTGTTGTCCTAGAAACAGCTTGTTTCTCACTGACACACCCTGAGTTATGGTCTGTATTTGCATGGGTGTGCACACCTGAAAAACCCGTAATACACAGATTAGCTTTGTGTTTGTTGGTTGTGAAATGCTTTCAGTCGGGGCAGAGCGAAAAACAACCATCACATCTGCCCAGATCAGAGACATGGTGGCAACAGGGGCAAAAAAAAACATACAGTATTTATATTGAACATCCTTAACATATATGGAGGAGGTGGTAGCTTAGTGGTTAAGCACTTTGGCTCTGAAGGTTGAGAGTTCAAATACCAGCCACCCCAAGCTGCCCCTCCTGGGCCCCTTAGCAAGACCCCTAACCTGCTGATAACTTGTATAAATGAGATTAATGTAAACGTAGACCTCGATCCCAGCCTGAAATGTTTCCACATGCCTGAAGGTTTCTACTGATTTATTGTTATAATTATGGGATGCACCAAAATGAACACTGAAATTTTTTTTTTTTTGTGTTCATTTTGAGGCATCCCATAATATAAATCGCTACCTGCTTAACGTTGCTTAGCGCATATGGACTGATAGTATGGCGTATTCGAAATACTTTTTCTGATAGAAAAAATTAGTCAATCATGAAAATCACAAAAGAAATTGTTTATTGATTTAAAAAAAAAAAAAAGTTTTATTTATATGAATGAATTACATCAGGTGGGAAAAATCCTCGTCGGAAAATTTACAGGAAGGTGTGAGTTCAATTTTGTGTATTATTATTATTATTATTATTATTATTATTATTATTATTATTATTGCCGTTAAAGAAAAAAACAGAAATTAAAGTTAGAAGAAAAATGGTGTGGCTTCCAAGGGAGTTCAAATGACCTGTCAATCATTCTTGATTATTATGCAAATCTAATTGATCCTGATTGGTGGGACAGAGGGGAAAGGGGCGTGGTTTGGGATAAATCTGTTACGATGCGAGATCTGAATAACATTGTGGTCAACACAGAGAGACATCTTCCCCACACACACACACAGAGATTGAATACTACTATAAGATGTGTGTGTAGCTGTTTGATGGTGTTTAGAGAGCAGTGTTTTGACTGAAGAACTTCTGAAACTCCAGCACGGCTCTCTCCTGCTCGGGCGTCTCTATGGATCCGGGACGAATCGATCGGATGGTTTTTATCGCCTCTGCTCCAGAGATCTTCCTCGTCTTCACCAGGTAGCAGGCCAGCATGGTTCCTGTGCGGCCGTGGCCGTGTTTACAGTGTACAGCAACCGCCTGAGGAACACCAACACAGGGGTTTGGACCTGATTACAGAAATCATCATCCAGGAACAAGAAGTTCACTTCCAATCAATCAAACAAAAAAGACTTTCTCTGTCCGTCGATCCATCTTTCTCTGTCTGTCCATCCCTCCATCTCTCTATCAGTGCCCATACACTCTGTTTATCCCTCCATCTCTCTATCAGTGCCCACACACTCTGTCCATCCCTCCATCTCTCTATCAGTGCCCATACACTCTGTCCATCCCTCCATCTCTCTATCAGTGCCCATACACTCTGTCCATCCATCAATCTCTCTATTAATGTCCATAAACTCTGTCTATCCCTCCATCTCTCTATCAGTGCCCATACACTCTGTCCGTCCATCCATCACTCTATCAGTGTCCATACACTCTGTCCATCCATCAATCTCTCTATCAGTGTCTATACACTCTGTCCATCCATCCATCTCTCTATCAGTGCCCATACACTCTGTCCATCCCTCCATCTCTCTATCAGTGCCTATACACTCTGTCCATCCCTCCATCTCTCTATCATTCCCCATACACTCTGTCTATCCCTCCATCTCTCTATCAGTGCCCATACACTCTGTCTATCCATTTTTTTTAGTTTACCAGTATCTCTCTCTCTCTCTCTCTCTCTCTCTCTCTCTCTCTCTCTCTCTCTCTTTGTCTCTCTCCTTTCTTTCTTTCTTTTCTCTGACAAACATTCTGTGTCTCTCTGTGTCACTCTCTCACTCCATCTGACTTCCTGTGTGCATTTCTCTATAAGTCTTTCAATCAGTATCTGTCTTTCAGCTTTAAACCAACTGTGTGTGTGTGTGTGTGTGTGTGTGTGTGTGTGTGTGTGTGTGTGTGTGTGTGTGTGTGGCAAACTCACCTGTCCAGTGTTGGCATATTCAGTGATGGAGATAAAGGTCTGGATCTGACTCGGGCTTGGGGGAGTGAAGTCCACCATGGGGATGTGGTGCAGTGTGAGATCTGGACAGCTCTCGTGATCAGGAGGTTTGGATTCACACAAACACACCAGGTGTTTAATCCCTTTCTCCAGTAAGAAGCGGTAATGTGCTGATCTGCAGGGCCATGCCATGCCTGCTACCTTCTCCATATCCACCCACGAGAAGTTTGGTGGAGTGCTGCTTCTGTCCTCCTTCTCTCTCTCACCCATCCTTCCTTCCTTCCTTCCTTCCTTCCTTCTATTTCTCTCACTCTCTCTCTCTCTCTCTCTCTCTTTCTTTCCTTTTCTTTTTTTCTTTCTCTTTCTCTCTCTTTCTTTCTTTCCTTCTCTCTTACTTTTCTTTCTTTCTTTCTTTCTTTCTTTGTCTCTTTCTCTCTCTCTCTCTCTCTCTCTCTCTCTCTCTCTCTCTCTTTCTTTCTTTTTCCTTCTCTCTTTCTTCCCTTTTCTTTCTTTCTTTCTTTCTTTCCTTCTTTCTTTCTCTTTCTTTCCTTTTCTTTCTTTCTCTCTTACTTTATTTCCTTTTCTTTTTCCCTCTCTTTCTTTGTCTGTCTGCTGTCTCTCTCTCTCACTCTCTTCCTTGTTTCTCCCTTGAGGTAATCAGGACACACCCACCCACGTGTTTCACTCTCTCCCAGACCAAAGAGCTACGATCGGGTTACAAACAGCAGCCAATGAAAACGTGAGAACGTCACAACCAGTCACAGGAAGTCTGTCTCTTTGCAGTGAGTCACTTCGTATAACTCACTAAAAAAAGGAGTCAATTCTTTAAGCTCTTTTTCATTGGCCCTGTACTTGTACTTTGCACAATGACCATAACGTGGAATCTAATCTAATCTAAAATCTATAATATCGTCACGTACTCTTTTTGTTTGGATGAAATTGTTCTCTGGTGTGTAATAAATACAGTTTATAACTTTGCAGTGGATTTATAGTGGAAGCTCAGTCATTTTTTGTTTTTTTCTTGATCAGAAGGTTGAGAGTTCAAATCTCAGCATCACCAAGCGGCCACTGCTGGGCCCTGAAGCACGGCCCTTAACCTTCAACTGCTCAGTTGTATAAAATGGAATAAATGAAAATGTATTTAAAATATTATGTTATATATGTTTTATATATTATGGTTTTAAAAGTTATTACAGTTATTGTAATATTGTATAATTCACTGCTGAGTCAAACTGCTGCTAAATATCTCATTTAGTCATTCCTGAGCAACACATTCAAGTTTCAGAGAACACACACACACACACACACACACACACACACACACACACACACACACACTTTTATACCCAGAGGATGTTTATTTGCTGAACTGGTGTGAATTAATGAATTAACCAATAAATTAATTGATATTTACAGTGTATGGCACTGATAAAGAGAGAGAGATAGATAGACAGAGTGTATGGCACTGAGAGAGAGAGAGAGAGAGAGAGAGAGAGATGGATGGACAGAGTGTATGGCACTGATAAAGAGAGAGAGAGATGGATGGACAGAGTGTATGGCACTGAGAGAGAGAGATGGATGGACAGAGTGTATGGCACTGAGAGAGATGGATGGACAGAGTGTATGGCACTGAGAGAGATGGATGGACAGAGTGTATGGCACTGAGAGAGAGAGGATGGACAGAGTGTATGGCACTGAGAGAGAGAGAGAGAGAGAGAGAGGGATGGACAGAGTGTATGGCACTGAGAGAGAAAGATGGATGGACAGAGTGTATGGCACTGATAAAGAGAGAGAGATATGGATGGACAGAGTGTATGGCACTGAGAGAGAGAGATGGATGGACAGAGTGTATGGCACTGAGAGAGAGAGATTGATGGACAGAGTGTATGGCACTGAGAGAAAGATGGATGGACAGAGTGTATGGCACTGAGAGAGAGAGGATGGACAGAGTGTATGGAACTGATAGAGAGAGAGATGGATGGACAGAGTGTATGGCACTGAGAGAGAGAGATGGATGGACAGAGTGTATGGCACTGAGAGAGAGAGAGAGATGGATGGACAGAGTGTATGGAACTGATAAAGAGAGAGAGATGGATGGAAAGCGTGTATGGCACTGAGAGAGAGAGAGAGATGGATGGACAGAGTGTATGGCACTGAGAGAGAGAGAGAGAGAGATGGATAGACAGAGTGTATAGCACTGATAAAGAGAGAGAGATGGATGGACAGAGTGTATGGCACTGATGCATTATGGAAATATAAGAAATCTATGCCTTGAGCAAGGCTCTTAACCCTCTGTGCTCCAGGGGGCGCTGTATCATGACTGAAGACGTTTCACTAATTTTTCCAAAGGATATGATGGAACATGTGACCTGTGACCACGAGAGGGCGCTGTAGTGCCATCCCTTCCATTACCTATTTTTTAACGATTTTTTTGCTTCAGTTATATTTAATACAAGAATGAGGTTTTTTTTGCAAATATGTATGTGATAAAAATTAAAATGCAAACTCAACCCCTCCCTGGTGCAAAAATAAAATCTGATAAGCTAAACATGCTGTATGAATAAATATTAAAATAAAATAAATAAAGAGGGACATATTAACTGTGCATATTATTGACATAACACCTGTGCATAATAACATCCTTCTGCTCTCTGGACTTTCCTGAACCATCCTGTTTCCCTGTAATATCCATGAAAATGGCTTGGAACTGTAATTAATGCAAACAGTTTTGCACTCAAATGTACATCAGTACAGAGCTGATCAACGCAACAATGATGAAACTATAGTTAATAAATATCTGGTCCTGTGGATGGATTTCTGGAGTCTGGTTCCTCTCAGGGTTTCTTTCTGATGTGGTCTCAGGAGGTTTTTCCATCACCACCATTAGAGACAAACAATGTATAGGACTAATTTATAGAAACAAATTTGAAGAGTTTGAAATGAATCATTTTACTCCATTTATTTCTCTAAAGCTGCTTTGTGAAAATGTCTAGGTGACATGCAAACACACCTTCTCATGCTCCTCAAGTCACCCTGTTTTATCAAGTTTTTTTTCTCACATCCAATCAGACTCTATATGAACAGGATAGAGTCATCGGCTAGTATGTATTCATTTATACCTACAATAGTAAAAATGTAGTATTAGTAGTGTTATTAAGATAAATAAGACGTACATGAGGGCATCCTTTACTTATTTCTTTCCTTTTATACCCCCTATTTTTATGCCTCACAGGTTTTCAGCATATTTTTGAAAAGCGTTTCTTCGAAATGAAAAGATGAAGTGAAAGCAGAAACATTTCCGATGTGCATGTGGGAGAGTTTCTACACACGATAAAGCTCCAGCTGGGTTTCTAAATCCGTCTCGGGCAGATGTACAGATATAGATGTGCGTAAACAAACCTGTACGTAAGTAAAAACGTGAATTTGAGAGGTTGTAGATTATGTCCTGGTTTTACAGGCCTGGAAGTTGTGCTGCTATTTTACTGAATTTCAGACTTACATTTGAAAATATTTGTGTCCATGAATACGTATTAAATTATTCTTAATAGTCTGTTCTTTTCATTTCATAGCATTTTTCTTGCTGCAAGTTAAAGTTTCTCTCCAATCAGATTTCAGCCGTCACGTCACGTGTCTAAGGAATCTGCCGTGAGTGCTTCAGAATCAGCAGTGTGGGAGCAGCCTGTAGTGTAAACTCCATGTTGTTCGATGCCGATGCTTTAACCAATCAGATTCCGATTTGCTGACTCAGGGGCCCTCTAGCAGGCGTAGAATCACAAGCATTTTAACGTCCTTCGATTGGACGGTCAGAGGGCGCACTAGTCAGAGCTCACAACGTGCATCTGTAGCAAACTGCACGAGCTCAAATATATTTGTGTGGATTTACTACATGTTTTTTCATTCTACAACGACTGACAGAGGAGAAACTGATTTGATCGCAGACACACTTTCAAGATAGATTTGGTCCCAAACAGTTTAAAACAGGTGTGAAGCTTTTTCATTAACAATTTATACTTTTGTGTTTTATTTTCTTTAACATTTGCACAAAAACACACAATTTGCATTTCAAATCTTCAGGAAAAATGTAACGCAGGGACAAATCCAGCAAAAACTTATTTTCTGAGGTAAATTTTGGTGCTTCTGCTGGAGATGATGTATGAGGGTGGTGCTGCTGTGTCTCCAGTGAAAGGAGCAAAATTATGAAAGAAGATCCATAAACATCAACACTGGATATCAAACAAAACAGGCAAAGACAAAAATCTGACAGAAAATTTAATGTAAAATATATATATATATATATATATATATATATATATATATATATATTTGATGCTAATTAATGATAACAGTTTGTATAAAATGCTTAAAATCATCATAATGTAAAATATATAATAAAAAAAATCAACACCTGTCTGGGTTGAAGTTTTTCAACTTCTCATCCTCTACTGTGTGAAGTTTATCTACACAGGTTTACCTACAAGCCTTCAACATTTACAGAAATCAAAGAGAAAACTTGATCCTTGCTTCATTTATTTGTTTAATTCTTGTTAATTTTCCAAACAATGATTTGATGTTAGGACCGTTCATGTTTTGACATTTTGTACACTTTATAGACAAAAGTTTGTGGACACCTTTATCATAAGATCTTTTTAAACATCCCATTCCACACCTAATGCCCATTTGTTGTTATTATAACCTCCACTCTTCTGGGAAGATGTTCCACTAGATTTTATGGAGATTTGTGGCGATTTGTTCAGCCATAAGAGTGTTAGTAGAGTTAGGACCTGATGTAGGTGAGAAGGTGAGGAGGCCTGGGGTGCAGTCAGCATGAAAACATTCATCCCAAAGGTGTTTAACAAGGTTGGAGCTCTATAGCCGTAGATCTTCCACAACAACCCATGTAAAGCAGATCTTTGTGCACATGGGCAATGGAGCAGGTTGATGAAGAAAAGATTTATCTTCACCACATCCAAAGACGCCTTATCCAACTGTGTGCCTACAACTTTGTGATAACAGTTTGGAGAAGACCCATGAACAGGTTGGAAAAGTCAGTTGTCCCAATACTTTTGTCCAAACAGTGTATATACAATATAAAATCTACTAAAAGTCATTTCCTTCTACGGTTATAGACAGTTGATCTTTAACAAAAATGAATGCAGTAGCAGAGGTCAGATTGAGCTTGAATCAGATTCATCTGCAGCTGATCTCCAGCAGGTTCCTCTTAGATTTATATCATTTTAAGTCTAAGGCCACAGTGATTAAAACCAGCAAATATTCTGCGTAAATAAATCTTGAGATTGTTGCTCAGCGTGTGAAGACGTTACAAGAAGATCAGTGAGAGCATCAATCCGAGCAGCAGGATCTCTGTACCGGCGCTCTGGATCTCGGCTCTGCTTCTTAAACAACTGCTAGATAGAGGCAGCTTGAGCTCAGGAATGTTTCCCGTGTTCATGTTGCCTTTCTAAAAGATAAACAAGAAATTGGATTTGGATTTGGAATGTAAATAATATGAACAGTCTGAGTAAATGGCATCGGGCTGCAACAGCAATGAACAGTTTAGAACCTCAACATGGACATGTAATAAATGGACATTGGATTAGATGAGGACAAGTTCTCTTCTAAATCTGGTTCCTTTCCTGTCTGCTTCCATCCCTTTCCAACACACCACCGATCCCTCCATCCCTTCCCACTGTACCATTGATCCCTCCATCCCTTCCCACTGCACCACTGATCCCTCCATCCCTTTCCAACACACCACGATTCCTCCATCCCTTCCCACTGTACCACTGATCCCTCCATCCGTTTCCACTGCATCACTGATCCCTCCATCCCTTTCCAACACACCACTGATCCTTTCATCCCTTTCCAACACACCACTGATCCCTCCATCCCTTTCCACTGCACCACTGATCCTTTCATCCCTTTCCACTGCACCACTGATCCTCCATCGCTTTCCAACACACCACTGATCCTTCCATCCCTTTCCACTGCATCACTGATCCCTCCATCCCTTTCCACTGCCCCACTGATTCCTCTATCCCTTTTCACCCCATCACTGATCCCGCCATCCCTTTTCAATGCACCACTGATCCCTCCAACCCTTCCCACTGCACCACTGATCCTCCATCCACTGCATGACTGATCCTCCATCCCTTTCCACTGCACCACTGATCCCTCCATCGCTTTTCACTGCACCACTGATCCCTCCATCCCTTTCCACTGCACCACTGATCCCTCATCCCTTTCCACTGCACCACTGATCCCTCCATCCCTTTCCAACACACCATGTTGGTGATTAGTAGATACACCAAGCGCCAATCAAAACAGGTTCAAAACAGAGCGTTCACTCGACCCTGATTGGTGGATCGCTGCGTGTTTGACCAGTTACGTTTTTAATCCTCATAAAAAAACGACTAATTTTGCCAGATGTAGTCAAGTAAAAAGTAAAATATTTGACTTGATTTATAATGTAGAGTAAAGTAAAAGTCTCCCCAAATAAAAACACTTTAGTAAAGTAGAAATATGCAAGAAAGCTACTAAAGTACAGTAAGAAATTACATTTACTTCCTTCCTGCTCGTCATCCTCAAATGATGTCTAAAGACCTACTTCTTTCAGAAATCGTTCAGTTAGCAGTTCTTTAACTAGTTTTTGACTGATGGTATTCTTAGTCAATGCCCTAATAAAACACTATCAGACTGTATTTATTAATGTAGACTTCAAAGCACTGTTGTAAGTCAGAGAAAGATGCAATAAATGTAAAAAATATATGTAATTAAGAACAAAGAGTAAAATATTTGGATGCAAATGTTGGCTTATGCCTTTGACTCATCATCTTGTCCATATTTCGAGGTCTCTCATCACATACAGTACAGACCAAAAGTTTGGACACACCTTCTCATTCAAAGAGTTTTCTTTATTTTCATGACTATGAAAATTGTTGAGTCACACTGAAGGCATCAAGGGCTATTTAACCAAGAAGGAGAGTGATGGGGTGCTGCGCCAGATGACCTGGCCTCCACAGTCACCGGACCTGAACCCAATCGAGATGGTTTAGGGGTGAGCTGGACCGCAGAGTGAAGGCAAAAGGGCCAACAAGTGCCAAGCATCTCTCAGGGAACTCCTTCAAGAATGTTGGAAGACCATTTCAGGTGACTACCTCTTGAAGCTCATCAAGAGAATGCCAAGAGTGTGCAAAGCAGTAATCAAAGCAAAAGGTGGCTACTTTAAAGAACCTAGAATATGACATTTTTCAGTTGTTTCACACTTTTTTGTTACGTATATAATTCCATATATAATTCCACATATGTTAATTCATAGTTTTGATACCTTCAGTGTGAATCTACAATTTTCATAGTCATGAAAATAAAGAAAACTCTTTGAATGAGAAGGTGTGTCCAAACTTTTGGTCTGTACTGTAAGGAGCTCTTGTGACTAAAAACTCTTGCCTGGATCACCACCGAACTGATCAAAAGCTGACCTAACTCACCTCTAGGTTTGCAATAAAAGTGTACTGTTGAATCCTCTTCAGCGTTTGCTGATATTCCAGGATCGAGCTGTTATCCCACACCTTCGTCTGAATCAGGTGTACCCAGTCTCTGTCCGATAAAGAAAATAAATCAGGTTCACCACTGTACACCGTTGTGAGACAACCATGAGCATGGAAACACAGTCACAGTCGAGTAATTACGTGGCGTTTGTGGCTCCCATCTCGCTCATGAGCATGGGCCAGCTGGGGAGGCTGCTGCAGAGGCTGAGATCCAGGGCAGGGTAGTAGTAGAGAAAAGCCAGACACATCTCATTATTAGTTCCCAGACCCCCCTGTGAACAGAACACAGAATGAAGAATTAAACCCCAGCACTCATAAATGCATTATTCCGATTGGTCAGAAGGTTGTTGATTTATAAATTTTCCTATAGCCTTGTTAACTGATTTGCGGCTGGATTTCAGCTACAAAAGTTTTTTACACCAATCAGACATTATAACATTCTGAGGGGTAAATTGATTATCAATGATCATCATTGATTGGCACCTGTTAGTGGGTGGGATATTATTAGGCAGCAAGTGAACATTTTCTCTTCAAAGTTAATGTGTTAGAAGCAGGAAAAATAGGCAATGTGACGTCTAGACGACTGGGTCACCAAAACTGCAGCTCTTGTATTCTGAATGAATCTCCACAAAATTTTGTGGAACATCTTCTCAGAAGAGTGACGGTTATTATAAGAGCAATTGGAAACTAAATTTGGAATGGGATGTTCAGTATGGTCAGGTGTCCACAACATTTTCACCATGTAGTGTATTGATTCTGGTGTGAAATGGTTTATACGACGATGTTCACTGAAAAATGGAAACCAACCCAAGTGAATCCTGTTCGATCGGTCGTGTCATATGTGCACTCCACCACAATCTTGTCGCCCTGCAGGATAAAAAAAAAATTTAAGGATTGTATTTGTATGTAATCATTTTTTCAGAACATACACAAATTTAACACCTACCAACTTGATTGTTTTGGTTTTTCCCAGGTTTGTCACTTGCTGGAATTCAAAATTGTAGTGTTCATTTAGAGCTAAGAAATCAATCTGCTCTCCATCCCTGAAGGACACACAATAATCACCACCTGCCTGTACATTCTCTTTTGTTAGAAAAGGGTACAAGCTGTTCACAAGTACACACTCTCCCACCTTTGTATTTATGACCTGTTTTGGAGAACTTAACATGCAAAACATCTCATGTTTCCATTCCAAAAGTTGAGGTATTTTAATTGAACTTTTGATCAAGAGGATTTACATTTTATGGACAAATAAGTTTGTAGACACCTGATGAGATGAGATCCCATTCCACATTTTTCTGTTAGAATAACCTCCACTCTTCTGGCAAGATGCTCCACTAGATTTTGTGCATCAGCGTTCATATTCTTTTTCTTCAATAGGGTTGAGGTCAGAGCTCTATAGCAGGAGATATTTTACTCTAACCCATGTAAAGCATATCTTAATGGATTTGGCTTTGGTGGAACAGGTTTGAGTCTCCTAGATCAAGTGGAGGGAAAAGTTCATGCTACCGATTAAGGACATCCTACACAATGGTGTGTCTCCAAGTTTGAAGTTTGAGGTTTGAGAGTTTGGGGAGGAACCACATATGACTGGCAAATTCAGGTGTCTCAATACTTTTTTCTGTACGTTGTGTATACGTTTTACATATAACTTAAAATCATAATCAGAATTCGGTTCTTTATTGTCCCCAAATTGTTTGGTTGCAGCTCATAGTAAAATGAAAGTAAAAATGTAAAAAAAATGATTAAATAAAATTTACTCATTCTTGGTCAGAGAAGCTTCTCAATACAACAATGTATATTAAGGGGGGGAAAAAAAGCTTTATACACAAGGTACATTTCGAATCATATGCAGAAATTACCGACTTTATATACTGGCGTGTGTTATTGGGAATATAAATTGTGGCAGTGTAATAAATACCATATGTAACGGAACCATACACAAATCACTGTGACTCGTATTCCCAAACTACGCAGTGCTTTTGATTATTTATTGATTACTGGTGTATTTATTTCACCTGAAGTGGCCGACTCGCACCTTCCTTCCTGCCAGGTGTGTGTGCAGGATTGCCGCAAAAACCTGTAGGTCATCTTGTGCCTGAGGGAGAACCTTAAAAACACAAAACATCCACAATCTTCATTATAGAGTATATATTTTTTTAAATGAGGCATAATATATTGGTGCTGTATTCATTTATTAAATCAACAACATTTATAGGTTAAACGTTAAACAGAAAGCCTTGATTGTTATAAAGGACTTTTCCCATCCCTAACACTCCGGATTTCAGTCGTTGCCTTCCACGAAGACACAACCACGACCACAAGGTGAGGAAAACTGTCTATCAATTCTTAATTAACAAATTATTGAATACTCAATCAAGAATGTGAGAAAGTCTGGGTACGTATGTTTTTGAAACACCTTTTGTTTCTATGCAACATATTAGGTAAATGTCCAAAAACACATTTGTCCAATTTTGATATTTCTGGCTCTAACAGAAGAACTTACTTGAGAACAAGAGAGATGTTAGCAGATTGCCTCACTCCCACAGTCCAACATGGAGGTGGAAGCGTAATGGAGAAGGTGATAAGATGGTGGACTTTTGAACACAAGGTCATGGGTTCAAATCCCAGCATCCCAGCTGCATCCTTGAGCAAGGCTCCTAACACTTGTCTACGTAATGGTGTTGGGGGTTGTTTTGGCGCATGGAAGCTCGAAGACATTTTCCGGAAGGCGAAAGGAATCGTGATTCAAAACGGCCCCCATTTCATACTTCAACACCATGCAATTCTGAAGCGACAACTACGTCCAAGCTCTTAGATTTATTTAAAGAGCAAACAGTCGTCTGGAGTGAAATTTCTCATGGAATGCCCTGCCCAGTCAACGCACCTAAATCCGATTGAACTGCTCTGGGGTGAGCTGGATCACAAGAATTGGATTTTTGGTAAAGACAAGAGGCACGGCAAAGTGTTTCAGCTGAATGTTTGGAGAAATGAACCAAACAGAAATACACTGAAACAAAAATCTAACTATTTTGTATGGAATGCAAATTTTGATTATTGATCTAAATAAATCAGGGCTTAAGATTAAACAGTAGATTGTGTACCTGAGGAAGGAAGCTGGTGTCACACATGCCGTATGTGAGAAAGCCTGTAGCGTTTGGTGGAATCATGTATCCGTTCCCGATTGTCACAATGAGCCCCGTTTGCATTACAGCAGCATCAAACTTCCTCAGTCGAGCCGTGTAGTAAAAACGCAAGCCTGAGCTGTCAATAATACCTACATACACACAGCACAAGTGATTGATCTGTACGTCATTAGTGTGTTGCAGACATGCTGCACTGAAATACAATCACTGTCCAATCACAGTGGCTCTAAACACAAAGGGCGTGGCTGTTATGCTTCAAATGATGCTGTTTATCCTGTTTCTTTGCTATTGCTGAACACATTTACGTTCAAATGGTCAACAGAAGGACCCAGGAGCTCCTACATGTGACCCAGTAGATGCCTTATAAAACATCTGCAAAGGCAGGAAGACAGCTGTTTTCTCTTTCAGACTCAACTAATACAAAACCACACACACCTGTAAAATGTGTTTAGGGTATAACCAACCATCAGTGTGTTATGTCAGTCCAGTTGTGTCCAGTACTGTATATGTGTACCTGTAGTCCCTTGCTGGTTGTTGTAATGCACTTCCAGTCTGTAGAGGGTCTCATTTCCTCCTTCACCCACAGGAAGTCCAGCCACTTCAGGAAATTCAAAAGCCTGGAAACATTTAAAAATGATGAAGGTGTTGGTGTGAACTGCTGGTGCTTTTTTTATTTTATTTATTCACTTTCTTTTATGAATTCCACTTATTTTTTTTGTAGACACAACCCGAAATTACAAAAAAAAACCGTTGGGACACTGTGTAAAATCTAAATGAAAACAGAATGCAATGATTTGCAAAGCATATAAAAGCATATTTTATTCACAAAAGAACATAGAAAATATATTAAATATTGAAACTGAGGAAATGTGCCATTTTAAGGAAAAAAAACAAGATATTATTGAATTGTTATGGCTGAAACATCCTTCAAAGAATTTGGGATGGGCAACAAAAGTTTGGAAAAAGTAAATGTTATTAAAATTAAACAGTTCAGTGAGATGACTGGGTATAAATTATGTTTTTTAGAGAGGCAGAGTCTCTTAGAAGTAAAGATGGGCAGAGCTTCACCAATCTGTGAAAGAAAATTGTGGCACAATTTCAGAAAAATCTTTGGAATTGGGGTTGTACATATTCCTCCACTTGCCATGATCTGTGAAATACAATCAGCACAAAAGTAGGCAGAAATCAACGGTTGTCAGGCTGGCCTGGTTATTTATCCCATATTTATATGCTACCAAAAATCCAACGTCTTTCTAACTATTCACTCTTTGGAAAAAGCCCTCATATGAAAGAATTGCAATCATCTCATCAACCCAGACAAACCAACTTGCATGAAAATTTCCATTCAATTAAACTAGAAGACCCAAACCTGTTCCAGAATGGCAATGTGCACAAAGCTCCAGCTCCATGAAGATCTGGTGTACATGAGTTGGAGTGGAAGATCTATCTGCTATAAAGCTCCAACCCAAGTGACCACCTTTGTGATGAATGTTTTCATGCTGACTGCACCCCAGGTCTCCTCACCTCACCCCTACATCACCACCTGACTTTACTAACACCCTTGTGGCCAAATGAATCTTCACACAGTCAAGTGGAACATCTTCCGAGAAGAGTGGAAGGTATTCTAACATCAACATGGCCTGAATGTGGAATGCCAAAAAGCACAGAGCAAGCTTACACTCTGGCATCCACAAACTTTTTCCATCTAGTGTATTTAAGGAGCAAATTAAGCATTGTAGAAGAAATGAAGCCTATAGTATCAGGTTGATCCAGAAAGACCAAAAAAAAACAGCAAAAAATATGATATATGAAATACGATCAGATTACAGTTGGAGAATATTGAGAAAAAAATAATACAATTTGATTAAATATCATCATGTGATCAGAAGAAAGAAAAGCACTTTCACACACTGTACCAGCAACCTGAAATGAATTGACACAAGTGACACTTCAGTCATGGATTCATTTGAATGATTAATGAAACAGAACATCACTCACTTCTCCTCCAGTGCCCCAAACAGCAACGGCCTGGATGCACTCAGCTTGGGTGTTTTTACTGTAACATGGCTTCTCAGAGTGCTGTTTCACTGATGGTGGGCATCGGTACAGCAACAAGTGATGCACGATGTCACGATTCTGGATCACTGGTTCTATCTGTGGGGTGGGGGGATGGGGCAGAAACATCAGAAACATCCAAATCTTTGAAAACCACTTCTTGTGATGAAGATGGCTCGAGATGAGATACCTGATTTTTCCAGCCATATGTGGGTCTTCCACAAACTTTAGCGACAAATGTAAAGGCACATCATTGAGAAAGAATATCTTTAAAGGCGGTAGCATGAAATTTTCCTGTTTTTGGATGACAATGCCCCTGTTCACAAAGCCAGCTCCATGAAGACACAGCATGCTTCACATGGGATGGAGTGAAGATCTTGAGTGGCACCTAGGAATTGATGGAACGTAGACTCCACCGAGGCCTCCTCACCTCACCTACACCAGTACCTGACTTTACTATCACCCTTGTGGCTGAATAGATCACCACAAATCTCCATAGAATTCTAGTGGAACATCTTCCCAGGAGAGAGGAGGTTATTATAACAGCAAATTGGGACTTAATGTGGAATGAAAAGCTCAAAAAGCACATTATTCTCCACATAAGGTGTCCACAATCTTCTGTCCATATTCTGTGTATATGAGGTTACTGTAAAATATTGAACTCAAACAATGAAGATGGATTTTGACGCTGGTTCTTCTAAAGGTCATTAGATATAAACGTATAGGGAATAATTTACGACACTGCAATTTATATTTGTAATCTACATCTATTATTTCTGTAAAGGTTCATTGTTAATGTTCATTGTCATACACAAATAACATTGCAGTGAATTGAATATATTCCAAAACCTACGTTTGGCCTAATAAGTGAGTAATGAAGCTGTGAAATGAATAAACACTGCTACTTACACGGTAGATGTGGTATTTCCTGTCAAATACCGGAAGGCTCATAATCTTGCAGTGGTAGTAGGTGTTTTGGGTAGGAACTGTAAACTGCAAAATAATTAATTCATTTATATAAACAAAATATAGTATACATGGTTTGTTTTATATTTAAAAAAAATATTAAATGACAATAACTGAATCAATTAAATAGTTTAATAAATGATTTAATAAACTCATAAAAATCATTGATTTTATTTTTTACAAAAGTTAAAATCAAACTTTTTTTGTTTTATATTTTAAATTAAATTTTATAATTCTTTCGATTAAAAATACTTTTTTTGTTTAATAAAAAAATGAAAAAATTCTACTACTACTAAAAGAAAATAATGAATTTCTTATTATAATTCAGTTAGATTGCAATACTTTTATTTTAAATTAAATAATTAAATGTATATCTAGTGTTCACTAATTCCTCCTGTTAGAGAGCTTCACACTCTTCCATTTTTGTGTGTGTTTTTATTTACATGCATTTTTTACATTTGTCATTTGACTTTGTTGTAATTTTAACTCCTGTCCCCACCCCTGATCTGTGATGGGTGGGTTTCCTGTTTGCATTTTTGTTTTCTAGTCTTACCCCAAAGTCTCAGTGATGGACTGCACCCTGTGGACTATTGTTTCGACACTGCCGCAGTGTACCTCTCACATTTTATCTACCTTACAGGCACCCTAAAGAACATTTTCTTATCATTTCTCCATTGTAAGAATACCCAAGAGTTTATGTTATTATATTTTAGAGAAACTTACACAGCATTTTCTGACATTTTATACATTTTATCTACATCCCACATAACAATTTTTCTCTGGCCCAGCTCCGGCCCACACAACCAGCTTTTGCTTGGCCCACATACAATGAATTACGGTCCTAGTGTGGACCAGGTCTGGATTCCATAACTGGCCCAAGTCTCAGCCAAGTTAAATACCCTTAACTGGCATCTGGCCCATGTCTTGTGAGCCGCCTTAAAAATGGTACCACCCCTGGTACCACCTCTGCCAAACTGTATGCCAGTGCCGGATGAATGCCAGCTGTGCCAGATGAATGCCAAATCTGGGCCAAATTTGTTTGCTGACTGGGATGAGCCCCTTAGGGAAACCCTGAAGGATTTTTCAGCAAATTTTCTCCACTGTAACAAAAATACCCTATAGGGTATAGTATAGGACCTATACGCCTTTACTGGTATAGTATATGTGTACCTATACAGCATTTTTTCATATTGTATCTACATTCAAGAAAACCTACAGGTCACTTTATTAAAGTGAATCTACCATTCAAAATAAATTGAAATTTAAGTTAGTCATCAATTATTAATTTGTGCCACGCAGCATTTCCATGTATATACAATATACATCTACGATACTGAGACATAAGTGTAACGGTATCATAACGGTATCTCAGTACATTAGTCATTGTCATGTCGAAGTATTTGCTGTCAGGGACGGTGGATCGAGGCATGTATTTCAGAAGATTCACTTCCTTTGTCCCTCGCCGGTTTTTGTGATAGCTGATGTCATCAGTGTCACCATAGGCGTAGATCAGCTTTACTGGCATGTCCTGAGGTAAAAACAGTAAAGAGGTGAGTTAATTCATGGAATAAAAATACGCTTTAGATGTTCTCCAGCAAAATCACTGACTTAAACCTTCACAGACACAATGGTGCCTAAACTTATTCCACATACTATTGAAAGGTGACAAACTAAACTTCTGTTGATGACTGGAGACTCTGAGAAACATGAGACCTGCAGGATATTATGTTCCTTATGCCCTGATGATGATGTGGACAATACAGTATGGGCTAAATTTTCCTGTTGTTTACTTACAGTGATGAAAAAGTCATTTTTATCACAGGACTTGATGGATCGCTGGAATGCCATCACGGTTTGTCCGTTTGCCTCCGTCAAATAAAGAACCTTAGAGTCCTGCTGCTGGTCCAGAGCCGGCATGAAGTTCCCGGCCGCGTTCCTGTCCTTAATCAAACACATATTAATATTAATTCACTGTGGTAAATATATATAAATAAAATATATAAATATATATATTAAAATATATATATATATATATATATATATATATATATATATATATATATATATATATATATATATGCACATATACACATTCACTTTCAAATTCAAAGCAAGTTATTATTTTAAGAATTAAATCTTGTATGAAAATGAAGTTTTGAGCCCAAAGAGCAAAAGTATTTACCCTATTTAAAGTTTCATTTTGGTAATAATAATGGAGCCTTTTTTTACTTTTATATCCTTTTTTATTTTTCCTCACTTTATTTGTGTTTTTCTTTCTTTCTTACTTGTTTCTTTCTTTCTTCTTTCTTTCTTTCAACTGTCTTCTTTCTTTCTTTCTTTCTTTCTTTCTTTCTTTCTTTTAACTTTGTCTTATTTATTCTTCATTTGTTTGTCTGACTGTCCTTTCTTTCTTTCTTTCTTTCTTTCTTTCTTTCTTTCTTTCTTTCTTTCTTTCTTTCTTTCTGTCTGTCTGTCTGTCTGTCTGTCTGTTTGTCTGTCTGTCTTTCTTTCTTATTTGTTTCTTATTTGTTTCTTTCAACTTTGTTTCTTTTGTTTTAATTTTTTGTTTATTCTTTCTTTCTGTATCACAATGCTAAATAAACATCTCATTTGTGTACATAAATTTTTTTTTTCAAGTTCATCCAACAAACAATCCCTGTATGAGTTGTAACTGTTGTGACATCTTATTAGAACAACAACATTACTATAAACCTGATATGTATCTAGTCAACACTTTTTGACCAATCAGATCACAGAGTTCAGCAGTGCAGTCATCTGATACATTTAAATAAAATAATAATAATAATAATAATAATAATAATATAAAAAAATAATTACAGTAAAATACCCCCCTTCAGGTCCGACTCCTCCGATGAGGATATCAGACCCAGCCATTCCTCCATTGGGACTGAACCCAAAGCCGACCCAACCCGTGGTGTTCGCCGTCACCTCAAATGTGATGGTGTCCTTTACCATGTCAAAACCCCATCTTAGCAGGACGATACCATTCGAATCCAGATACACAAAGAAAGGTAGACCTGGATCCACATCAGCTCCAGATGTTCGGCCAAAGAACATGACCAGAGGAAAGAGGAGAGCTGAAACAGTCACCATGGAAGCCAGTAACGATCTCTTCATCTCAATCTTGAAAACAGACAACAGCACTGAACTATAACATGTGTCTATAATGTTCTTCTTCCTGGGTACACTCAAACTTTATATCTTCCTCTCCTTCTTCTCTCACTGCAATTCTCACACACACACTGTCTCGACTGCCTTTTCCATTGTGTCCCAGTTATCAGGTTTCCAGTTCAGAATGCATTCAGAGAGATGCTGGTAATCCCTGATCCTGATGGGAGTAATATGAGAGAAATGTTTTGTTGATGAAAGAAAGGCTTGTGAGCTGCACCTGTGTGTGTGTATGTGTGTGTGTGTGTACAGCCACTTCCAATCAAGTATAAGTAAGACACAGAGGATACATACCTTTACTTTGCTTACTTGCACAGGGGCCCAGGAGTGGCAGCTTGGTGTGGCTGGGATTTGAACTCACAACCTTTGAATCCAAAGTCCAATACCTTAACCACTCAGCTACCACCTCGCAAATATATTATAATGCAGACTGAATTCACTTATATGGCGTATTTCTGTAAAAAAAAAAAAAAAAAAACATTGTTATTCATGATGTAGAAATCTCTAATTCTACCTGTAAAATACTGTAAACATAAACACCAAAACCAGTACATCGGATATTTTTAAGCTCAATGATTAAAGTAAACAAACACATTAAATTTCACATCAAAATAAGACACGTTAAGGTTCATTTCACTCCAATAAACAGAACACAGAGGTTCAAGGAAGTGAAATGCATGGTTTTGTTTGCTTTATGAAGATCTACACAATCGGAATTCTCAGCGAAACTCATACATTTCTGAGGTTCTTTCTTTCTTTCTTTCTTTCTTTCTTTCTTTCTTTCTTTCTTTCTTTCTTTCTTTCCTTTTTTTTTCTTTAAACTATGTCTCTTTCTTTTTATGTTTCTTTCAACTGTTCCTTTTTTCTTTTTCTTTCTTTTTTTAATTGTCTCTTTCTGTTTATCTTTCTTTTAACTTAGTTTAAAGAAAAAAAAGAAAGAAAAAGACTAACTAACTAACTAACAACTATGTCTCTTTCTTTTTATGTTTCTTTCAACTGTTCCTTTTTTCTTTTTCTTTCTTTTTTTAATTGTCTCTTTCTGTTTATCTTTCTTTTAACTTAGTTTAAAGAAAAAAAAGAAAGAAAAAGACTAACTAACTAACTAACAACTATGTCTCTTTCTTTTTATGTTTCTTTCAACTGTTTCTTTCTTTCTTTTTCTTTCTTTCTTTCTTTCTTTCTTTCTTTCTTTCTTTCCCTTTTCATTTCTTGATTCATGTTTTTGTTTCATGATGATCTGCACGATCGAAATTCTCAGCGAAACTCATTAAACATTTCTGTGATGTTTGTGAGACTCAGACATATTTAAATGACTGTATTATTATTATTATTATTATTATTATTAGTCTAGATTCATATTATACATTTATGGCATTTACAATTTACAACTAAGCAGTTGAGTGTTAAGGGCCTTGTTTAAGGGCCCAGCAGCAGCAGCTTGGTAATGCTGGGATTTGAACTTGTGATCTTCCAACCCAGAATCCAGTGTCTTGACCATTCAGCTGCCACCTATCAGTAATAATAGCAGGAAAAGTAGCCTTCCTTCAGGATGAATCAGGCAGGTACGGAAAGAAGAAAGGGGCAGGGACACTGGTATCTCGAGAACATGTTTACATTACATTACATTTGCTGCATTTAGCAGATACCCGTGTCCAGAGCGATGTAAATAAAAGTGCTTTAAGTCTCTAGTCATGAATAAATCTACACTGGTACACTAGATTACTGGTACACTTGACTACAAAACCAATTTTCTCTGAAATCTTATCAGCCATCATGTCGCATGTATCCAAAAATCCAATGGTAAGTCCTCCGTGCAAGTATCGAATGCAAACTGCAACAAGTTCTTTCTTCAAAAGATCTTTACATTCATAATGGCATAAGACGTGCCTGGTGTCATTTCGGTGTTACTCGGTTCTTATCTTGCGCAGCAGAAAGGAAGTGAATCATTCTGAATATCTGAGCTCATCATCGTTGCTTTTTTTATGCGGCTGGTCAAGGAAACGGAACACTTCCAAAAGATTTCCTCTGTTTAATGCTTCATCGCTTTCTCTGTGACCACGCAACATAATATCTCGCGTGGCACAAAAAAAGTAGAACATCAAGCACGACTTTAATATGTTTTCAATTTCTCTCCAACAAAGATGCATTTACTTTGTCTCTCATAAAGTTGATCAAACACTGTGCCTCTGCCATCGATCAATAAGCGGCTAATTTCGTTTGTGAATGCAGATGTTCTTTGTTATCCAGATGCTTCTTACATGCTTGACTCAGATGTTTCCGCTCTTTAAATCCATCCTGTGTACATTTTGCTTTAATTAGCTCAGGGAAGAGCCTGCAGGATTTACAGAAAACTGGCTGTGCTGTTATTCCAACCAGCCGAATCTCTCATACCATCATGAAGAAAAACATCATGATTATATTATATAATATTGTAATAACTCAAAATCCTTGCAATTATAGTAAGTATTGACTAATTGATATTCGCTTTGCTATTTTAAAAATTCAACTCACAATTACTGCTATTACAGTACGTCTTTACGTCGTAAAGCACAGTGGGCGGGTTTATCTGAAATTGACGAATCATATTTTACTTTTATTTTTGACGAGCGTGTTTAGCAAATTGCATTTCATTAATCTTTATAAATAAATATATAAAGGTATAATGTGATGAGACAGTTATTGTTATTATTATTGTTCATTAAATTAAAAAATTAAAATTCAAAATGTATTTGTCACATACAGTGCATTCAAACAGAGTATGAAATATATGTATATATATAATATGTGTATTGCAGATATGACAGAAGTACAGATTAAAGAGATCCAGTGTGATTTGAGAAAAGAGTTCATTGTTGGGATGGCTGAGGTTCTTCACAATCTTCATGGCCCTGGTCCGGCACTGCGTGCTGTAGACATCCTGCAGCTCAGGGAGTGATGCTACCCGTCAGGACGCTCTCAAGAGTGCAGGTGTATAAAGTCCCTAGCACCTGAGAGGGTAGTTTAAAGTCACTTAGACATTTAAGAAGGACTTCTTCACCAGGGTGTTGATGTGACAGGACCAAGACAGGTCATGTGTGATGTGAACACCTAGTTACAGGAAACTGTCCACTCTCTCCACTGGGGTTGCGATGATCTTTAGCGTTTGGTATGACCGCTAATGCTTTGTACTGAAGTCCACCATCAACTCTTTAATCTTGCTGACGTTCAGGAGAAGATTGTTCTCCTGGCACCTTCTCTCCAGGTTTTTTATCTCCAGTAGGTAGGCCGTCTTGTTGTTGTTGGAGATCAGGCCCACCACAACAGTGTTGTCAGCAAACTTAATGATGGTGGTAAAGTTGGAAGTGGCCACACAGTCATGTGTGTACAGTGAGTACAGCAGGGGGCTCAGAACACAACCCTGAGGATCTCTAGTGCTGAGGGTGAGGGAGGATGAGGTGTGTTTGCCCACCTGTATGGCTTGTGGTGTCTTTCAGGAAGTTGGAGATCCACTGACACAGGGTTATTCTTACTTAAATGTTGAAGACACTGTACACTTTACTGTGTGTGTGTGTGTGTGTGTGTGTGTGTGTCTGTGTGTGTGTCCTTACGGTTAGGAAGCCTGTACCATTGAACATCAAGGCATTTTAAACATCTGATCTTATTAAAGATCGATTTTTATGCTTTAGCTTTTGATTTAAATATATTTTTATTGAAAAATTTTAAATATATGGTTAATATTGTTTGTGCTGTTCAGATCAATTGCTGTTAAATGTGCATTATAGATAAAGTTTAACTTGAAACACTGCGTGAGCACCAGAGGGCGCCATAAAACTCCTTATGAGACCCAAACCGACACAAACACCTTCATGACTGATCATCTGTTACCAAAACTCTCGTTAGATAATTAGTTAGTTAGTATTTGTCAGCTAGTTACTTTTTAGTTTTGGTAAGTGTACGATATGTAGTTAGTTAGTATTATTAGTTAGTATAGTTTTAGGTAGTATTATGTATTAGTTATTGGCTAATGATTTACTGCTTTCTTTGACTTTACAATGTCTTTGACTGTGTGTGTGTGTGTGTGTATAGAGGGGATGCCTTAGAGTAGTTAGTTAGTTAGTTAGTTAGTTAGTTAGTTAGTTAGTTAGTTAGAAAATATGTACTATTTGTTGAATAATGATGTATTGAGAGTTTATGTAGACTTTACTCAGGATACTGGTTATTATTAGTACACTAGTGTGTACAGGGGGTATGATTGAGAGTAGTTAGTTAGTTAGTTAGTTAGTTAGTTAGTTAGTTAGTTAGTTAGTTAGTTAGTTAGTTAGAAAATATGTACTATTTGTTGAATAATGATGTATTGAGAGTTTATGTAGACTTTACTCAGGATACTGGTTATTATTAGTACACTAGTGTGTACAGGGGGTATGATTGAGAGTAGTTAGTTAGTTAGTTAGTTAGTTAGTTAGTTAGTTAGTTAGTTAATGCTTTATTTGTTGCCTAGTCATTTATTGACAATCTTGTACACTTGTAGAGTTTAAGGGGTTAAAATAGTAATTATTGATAATACAGTGTCTATAGATGACATGATGTAGAGTAGTTAGTTAGTTAGTTAGTTAGTTAGTTAATTAGTTGGTTAGTAAGAAAATATGTACTATTTGTTGAATAATGATGTATTGAGAGTTTATGTAGACTTTACTCAGGATACTGGTTATTATTAGTACACTAGTGTGTACAGGGGGTATGATTGAGAGTAGTTAGTTAGTTAGTTAGTTAGTTAGTTAGTTAGTTAGTTAGTTAGTTAGTTAGTTAGTTAGTTAGTTAGTTAGTAAGAAAATACTGTATGTACTATTTGTTGAATAATGATGTATTGAGAGTTTATGTAGACTTTACTCGGGATACTGGTTATTATTAACTCAGTAGTGTGTACAGGGGGTATGATTGAGAGTAGTTAGTTAGTTAGTTAGTTAGTTAGTTAAGTTAGTTAGTTAGTTGGTTAGTTAGTTAGGAAATATGTACTATTTGTTGAATAATGATGTATTGAGAGTTTATGTAGAATTTACTCAGGATACTGGTTATTATTAACTCAGTAGTGTGTACAGGGGGTATGATTAAGAGTAGTTAGTTAGTTAGTTAGTTAGTTAGTTAGTTAGTTAGTTAGTTAGTTAGTTATTTGGTTAATGCTTTATTTGTTGCCAAGTCATTTACTGACAATCTTGTACACTTGTAGAGTTTAAGCGGTTAAAATAGTAATTATTGATAATACAGTGTATATAGGTGGCATGATGTAGAGTAGTTAGTTAGTTAGTTAGTTAGTTAGTTAGTAAGTTAGTTAGTTAGTTAGTTAGTTAGGAAATATGTACTATTTGTTGAATAATGATGTATTGAGAGTTTATGTAGAATTTACTCAGGATACTGGTTATTATTAACTCAGTAGTGTGTACAGGGGGTATGATTAAGAGTAGTTAGTTAGTTAGTTAGTTAGTTAGTTAGTTAGTTAGTTAGTTAGTTATTTGGTTAATGCTTTATTTGTTGCCAAGTCATTTACTGACAATCTTGTACACTTGTAGAGTTTAAGGGGTTAAAATAGTAATTATTGATAATACAGTGTATATAGGTGGCATGATGTAGAGTAGTTAGTTAGTTAGTTAGTTAGTTAGTTAGTAAGTTAGTTAGTTAGTTAGTTAGTTAGTAAGAAAATATGTACTATTTGTTGAATAATGATGTATTGAGAGTTTATGTAGACTTTACTCAGGATACTGGTTATTATTAGTACACTAGTGTGTACAGGGGGTATGATTGAGAGTAGTTAGTTAGTTAGTTAGTTAGTTAGTTAGTTAGTTAGTTAGTTAGTTAGTTATTTGGTTAATGCTTTATTTGTTGCCTAGTCATTTACTGACAATCTTGTACACTTGTAGAGTTTAAGGGGTTAAAATAGTAATTATTGATAATACAGTGTATATAGGTGGCATGATGTAGAGTAGTTAGTTAGTTAGTTAGTTAGTTAGTTAGTTAGTTAGTTAGTTAGTTAGTAAGAAAATATGTACTATTTGTTGAATAATGATGTATTGAGAGTTTATGTAGACTTTACTCAGGATACTGGTTATTATTAGTACACTAGTGTGTACAGGGGGTATGATTGAGAGTAGTTAGTTAGTTAGTTGGTTAGTTGGTTAGTTTTGTACGTACTATTTTTTTGGTAATGATGGATTGACTGTTTTGACTGAGTGTAAGTGGGTCAGAGTTATTGTGAATGATGTAGTGTGTACAAGGGTAGTTTGTTAGTGTTGTGTGTGTGTGTGTGTGTGTGTGTGTGTGTGTGTGTGTGTGTGTGTGTGTGTGTGTGTGTGTGTGTAGTGCAGCTCAGAGTCCACGGGTCGGAGCGCTGCTTCAGTTTCCGGTTTTGCTGAAGCTCAGGAGGAGTTGATGAGCGCAGGAGAGAAGCAGAAGGTCGACGCTCTTCTCAGTCCGGATATTATTCGAGTGATTTGCCGGAGTGTGTGTGAGTGTGTGAGAGAGAGGGATGTGTTATAATTAGCCCGTGTGCTGGATGATCGTGTTGTTTGGGAGTAAAGGAGCGAGGTGGAGACACACAGGCATGTCTGCATGAACAAACTCCAGTCCAGGCAGCACACAAGTTCTCCATCAGAGCTTCAGTGCCAGCGTGATGGCAACCACGGTGAGCTTCTGGATCATCTCGAGTTTTCGGGGGGGTTTTTTTGCCCGTTTGGTTTCTGTTTATTGCACTTTTGCTTTAATTAAGGTGAGAAAAGAAATGTCCTGGAGGTGGCGGCGTGCGCCCGCATTCCTTTCTGCTGTGTTTTTATTACTACTTTTTTTTATTTCTACACGTTAAAGTTATATGGCGAATGTACCAAAAATACAGTGAGACAATTTCATGTCGATGAGTCCAAAAGTACTGATATATTTCTAAAGCGTTTTCCTGTAAACACACAGGGGGGAAAAACTATCCGGAGAGTCTTGTGACATTTCACTCCTCTTCCAGTGCGGGTCATGAAGTCGCGCAAGGCATCATGGGATATGTAGTGTATTTCCTGTTAGCATAGTGCGCTACTAGTTTTAGCTGTTTTAGCTCGGGCTATACAGCCAACAAATCGTCCCCAATGTTTCACAACCATTTTTGAAGTATCTCATTTATTTTCATCCACCCAAACACCTGAGAAGCTTCCAGAAGTACCCCAGCTAGTTATCTAGCTAATATGTAGTTTGAACCAAACCTTCTTGTTTTTCTTGCCATTCCTCCCTACCTTCTCCAACATCTGATCTTCATCGTTTGTAAGAAATCTTTTGAGTGATCGTCTGACTCGGCGTCAGTCCCTGACCCACTTTACGTGTATGAAACATTCCTGTCAGCATGAACTCACAGGAAGAGCTATAAAAAGTCAGGCCTGAGTCATCCTCAGTGCTTTACTCCATTCACTGGTGGGAATCCAAAACATCTGGGAAACCAAGCAGTTCCTCTCATCGTTCACATAATAACAGCTACAATATATGGACAAATGTTTGTGGACACTGAACATACTGAATACTGAACATCTCACATTTCAAATCTAGTCCCCGTTCGCTCTTATAAGAACCTCCACTCTTCTGGGAAGATGTTCCATTACATTTTGTGGAGATTCATTCTGCCAAAGGGTGTTAGGAAAGTCAGGTACTGATGTAGGTTGCAGCATGACAACATTAAGTCCAAAGGTTGGGATTATATATGACGTCTGTTCCAGCATGACAAAACCAGCTGCATGAAGATCGGCTTTTTATGGCTTGGAGTGGACGATATCCTCCTCTTGAGCTCTTGATCATCTTTGGGATGAATGTTTTCATGCTGACTGCACACCAGGCCTCCTCACCTTCTCACCTACATCAGTATTTGACTTTACTAACACTCTTGTAGCTGAATGAATCTCCACAAAAATCTAGTGGAACATCATCTCAGAAGAGTGGAGATTATTATAACAGCAAGTGGGATCTAAATGTGGAATGGATGTTCAGAGAATTACATACCAATCTCATGGTCAGGTGTCCACAAACTTTTATTCTGGGTTTCACTAAAGGACCCTCGTCTTTAAAATATTGAATACAAGAATAAAGCAAAATCGGATCTGTAAATGACTTAATTTCATCAGCTACAACAGAAAGAAAGATGATAATGTGTAAATTATTCAGATGCAAACACACACACACACACACACACACACACACACACACACACACACACACAGACTCTCTTGTAGCCTGAGTAGGCCTCCTACATAGAGGAGCCCTTCACATTGCTTCTACAGCTTACACTCTGTGTGTGTGTTTGTGTGTGTGTGTGTGTGTGTGTGTGTGTGTGTGTGTCTAAATAATGATTCCTCTGTAGTTTGAACCTCCACTGCTATAGAAATTGTAAATCATTAGCTGAATAATTCGAACAGATATTTGCGTGTTTACACTCGCAGAGCTGGACAGGAAGCAGGAAGTCTCCGAGTCTGAAATGTTTATAATTAGTCTTTATTGATTCACTCAGAGATAATGATTTGCTATGAGCAGTGTGCAATGGAGTGAGTTATTCCTATAAATATCTAAAATATCTGCGATTTTTCTTCTTTTTAAAGAACATTGTGTGTTTTTTTTGTAGTTATACGGTTTATAGTTATGTTTGATCATGTGGAACATCTGCAAAACAAGCGTTTGTGGACAAGCGTTTGTGCTTTTTTATGAACATCCCATTCCATGTTCAGTCCCCATTTTCTGTTATAATAACCTGGATTTTGGAGATTGTGTGGAGATTGATTCAGACACAAGGGTGTTGGTAAAGTTCATGCACTGATGTAGGGTGAGGTGAGGAGACCTGGGGTGCAGTCGGAGTTCACATTCATCCCAGAGGTGTTAAATAGGTTTTGGAGCTCGATAGCAGGAGATCTTTCACTCCAACCCATGAAAAGCATATCTTCTGTCATAGAGCCGGCTTTGTGCACAGGGGCATCTTCATGTTGAAACTGGTTTGGGTCTCCTCATTCAAGTGAAGGGAAAATTTTTTTGGTACTGCATCTAAACAGCATTTTTGGGCAGAAACACTCACGGGTTGAAAAATTCAGGTGTCCTAATACTTTTGACCATGCAGTGTGTAAACAGTCCTTGGTCTCAAAGGTTATCGTTAGGTTCGTCTCTAAGTGTCATATCTTTATGATAGACGGTTACGTTTGTACCAAAACCAGTATGACCTTCCACTGTTTTTGTTTGTCATGTACTGATATGTAACGCAACGGTCTCATAAATATCACAGAGGTCTATATATGCGTTCTCTCCATCTCTCCGTCTTCTGGATATTGTTCATACACGTCCTGGTGTCTGTGTGACTGATATTTCCAGGCCATTATTGGAGAAACCGAACAAGAACGAGTGGAATGACACAGTGGAGTCACAGCTAGCTTAGAGCCAATACTTACGCTAATAATAATAATAAAGAATAATAATGTTATGGAAAAAACGAAAGTTTCAGGAATTCTAAAAGTTACAGCGTTATCTCTGACTGTTACTGGCACGGAGGATTTCTTCCACAACTGTTGTTTCAGCATTTTTGTGGAGCGTCTCTGTGCTTTAGAAATGATAAATGATATATGTATACACACACACACACACACACACACACACACACACACACACACACACACACACACTATATTGCCAAAAGTATTGGGTCATTTCCACAATTAGTCCCAATTTGCTCTTATAATTTCCTCCACTCTTCTGGGAAGATGTTCCACTAGACTTTTGGTGTGTTTATGGATATTTGTGTTAATCAGTCACAAGTGTATTACGAAAGTCAGGTACTGATGTAGGTGAGGAGACCTGGGGTGCAGTCAGCGTTCACATTCATCTCAAAGGTGTTCAGTAGGGATGAGAACAGAGCTCTATAGCAGCAAGATCTTCCTCTCCAAAGCATGTAAACCAGATCTCCTTATGGAGCTCACTTTGTGCACAGGGGCATCGCCATGCTGGAACAGGTTTGGGTTTCCAAGTTCAAGTGAACGCAAAATTTTATTATAGCGCCATCTAAAGACGTCCTGTACGATTGAGTGCCTCCAGTTTTGTGGTAACAGTTTGGAAAAGACCCACATATAGCAGGAAAGGGCAGGTGTCCCAATACTTTTGGAAATACAGTATATATAAAACATAGATACTATTAATGCCAGAGCTGCTGTTTCAGGAAGTGAATCACCTTCTGACTAATCAGAAACAAGAGAACCACATGAGGTCTCTGATCTCGGATCAAGTGATCTCCGAGAGATTTCACACTGATTTCTGGACTCTGCACTGATGATAACATGCCTGTAGTTTTCAGAGACACAAAAAGCAGAGGAAGTTAAACACACAGCTTTTTTTTTTTTTTCCTCCCAGTGTATGAAAATTAACACCAGAACGAGACAAGCCAGTTTTTAGCTCTCATGATATCATGTCTTTAAAGCAGAGAGTGTTTTGTTATCAGGGCCGAGATAATGATCAGATAGTGGTGTGTGTGTGTGTGTGTGTGTGTGTGTGTGTGTGTGTGTGTGTGTGTGTGGTTGTGTGTGTGTGCACGTGTGCATGTTTATTCATGTTGCCCTTCGTCTTCACACAGGCGCAGGTTTTATACGACTTTTTAGCAGAGCCGGGCAACAACGAGCTGACGGTGAGAGAGGGTGAGACGGTCACCATCACCAACCCGGTGAGTCCTGAATGCACGACATTACACCGTCCCATAGTGTCTGTACGTGCACACAGTTGTGTGTGTGTACATGTGTGTATTTTTGTTTGGGTGCAGTACAATCATGCACGTTTTCTTGTGCAGGATTGTGCATGTGTGTGTTGGTGTATGTCTGCGCTCGCACTTTGCATGCGTGCGAGAGAGTGTGATGGTGTCATTATGGTAATTCGAAGCTCTTCATAACCCTGGCCACAGTTTCTGTCAAAAGTGTGGAAACACCTAGTATTGTATGGGTTTTGACAGACACATGCACATTTTTGTCTTCTTCTAAACTTAGTAATGTAACGGTATGAAGATTCCTTTTGACCAAACAAACCTATAAATGTCCAGATATTCCATGTTCCTCTTTAGCAGCTTTCTGAAGATGTTCTTCACTAGTTGGAGATTTCTTGTTCATCCCAGTGGAGTTCAGTAGGATTTAGGTGCAGTGACTGGGAAGATCATTCCTTGATAGATATTACTCCAGACGTGGAGTGCTCTCTAATTAACGCTTAAAGAGCTCAGACGTATTCGTCGCTTCATCTCATCGTCTTGTAGTACGGAAGTATGGAATGGGAGCCATGTTGGTTCAGGATTCCTGGGGAAAAAAAACTCATTCCTGTTTGTCCCTGTTTTTCCTCAGAGCATTGGTGGAGGATGGATCGAGGCACGGAACAGCAGGGGCGAGGTCGGCCTGGTGCCTGAGGACTATGTGGAGGTAAAGCTGACTGATCACACACACACACACTTTAGGGAATTCACACACAGTCACAAAGCACGGTATTATACGCACACTCATGCACCCACACTCACATTCATGAATATTCACCCTGTGTGTATGTGTGTGTGTGAAGTTTCCTGTGGAGGAAGGAAGCAGCCACAGTGTGGAATTAGTGACAGGAATGTAACAGGAAAGGCTTTCTCCTCACATCGAACACATGACATATTTAAAGATCCGCTTGCCCTCTGGTCCTGTATATTTTTGCGTGTGACCTCGATGTTACTGTGTATACAGTAGGAGAGTGCCAGAGAGTACATGTACATTTGTAACGCAGTAATGATGATTGGTGTTTGCACCAGAGCTGTGAGAGTCTTTCAAAAAACTAAAAAAGAAACGCATTCATATTTCAGCCGAAGTGTTCAAATGCCTTCGGTTCCTCTGGGGTTCCTCCAGCACAGGGATCTCACAGGTGATTTTAGAATATCGCTCCTCTGTTTTTGGAAAGTGTGTTTTTCTGTGAAACAAGCAATAACCATCAATGGGCAAAAAAAACCTGTGGGCATTCACTTGGCCTTCCTGCTATAATAAGCTCCATTCTTCTGGAAAGGCTTTCTACTAGAGTTTTAGCTATGTGGCTTAGTGAATTTGATATCTGGTACCGAGGTTCAACGCGGTGGGGAGTGCAAAATGAGTTCATTGGGGTTGAGGAGGTCAGGGCTTTGAAGGACATGAGACTTCTTCCACTTCATCCTCTACTCATATCATAATGGAGTTCGATTTTTGTCATGATGGAGCATAGTGATTGTTCCTCAAAAGTGCTCCTTATACTGAATATCTAATTGCGACAGTAAATACAGATATTCTGGGCAGTCTGGTGAAGAACTACAGATGTGTGAGATGGTCAGGTGTGTGGTTTAGGTCCATGCTGACATTCACTTTTTTTTTTTTTTTTGTATCAACCCAAACCTCAAATACCAATTAGGAAGAAATATATCACACAAGCAGGTTGGTAATTCCTTGTGATGTTCCAGTTTGAGAGAACTTCTGCTTTGGGGCCATAAAAATCCTTAAACCACCAAGATCGCATATTCCCAACATTGTGAGTGTTGATGTGAACACTACTCGTAATGGCCGCTCCGTTTGGGCATGATTTTCCTCTTTCCGCTGCTGTCAGATGATTGGCTGATGGGATACCTGCATAAATGACGACCGTGTATATGAAAAGTCTACACGCCTCTATAAAAACGTCTGATATTCGTAATGGGAAACTCCATAGGTGTTAAATTGAAAAGTAAATGAAATGATCGAATGAAAACATTTCAACACCCTTTAGATTTTTTTTTGTTTACTGTTCATCAACTCTGTGGTTCAATAATGGACAGTTTAAATTGTAGAGCGCTTTCAACAATGGACGTTGTCCCAAAGCAGCTTTACAGAGATAAATAGGTTATTCTATTTAAATCTTTACGTTTTAGTGCCTATATGTTTATTAATGATGAGCAAGCCAGTGGCAAATGTGGCAAGGAAAAACTACTTGAGGTGGTATGAGGAAGAAGCCTTGAGAGGAACCAGACCCAGAAGGGAACCCATCGTCATCTGGGTGTGACCGAATGGCCATTCATTATAGTTTTAACTGGGGTGGGAGAAAAAATCGATTCACCAAACTATCGCGATTCTTTTTAAAACGATTTTGAGATCGATTTGTTTACCTCAGAATCGATATATATTTAATTATTTTACATTTGCAGAGAGGTGGCGGGAAGATGTTACCGCTTTTATTCCAACAGAGGGCGAAACGTATTTTGTCGTTGTCTGTATTAGATGACGTCGTTTAACGGATAAAGACCCTGCTTTAGTCACAGACAATATGGTTATCGCTGCCCAATTAACCGGCTTTCTCCATATTAAGTGCTACGCGCACACTCATAATCTGGCTGTCGCGAAGTTACTCGGACGAGTACGACGCATCACTGGATATTTCCATAGAAGTGCTGCAGGACTTCATGTTTTGCAGGAAAAACAAAAGTTACTGGAGCTCCATTTGCACAAACTTATAACAGACGTTTCAACGAGATGGCATAATAGCTCTCACCTGAGGTGAGGAAGAGAAAGAAGTATATTAGCACCTTGACTGAGTTGGACATTGGAACAGTTTAACAGCACTTTTATTTTATTTTAGAGAGTATTGTTTTTAGTTATTTTGTTGCACATTTGAATATTATATTCAAGTTTTTGGTACTTGAAAGTTTTATGGTTCAAGGTTCTTTATGCTCTGTGTATGTGTGTGCTCCTGAAATAAAAATTCAGAAAGAGGTGATGCATTATTTTTGTTAATATAACTCATATACAGTCTTTTTAAGGGTATGATCAAGTATTTGCCATTGTCTAATCTTTATTAAGCAAACAAAAATCACAATTTAAACAATGAATCGCAATAGCTACAGAATTGCAATATGTATTGAATCAGCACAAAAGTATCGGGATAGTATTGAATCACCAGATTAGTGAATCGTCCCAGCCCTAGTTTTACCATTGTTAAGGTGTACTGTTTATGCCATGTGTAGTCCTAAATCATTGTAGCAGACTGTTCATATTAATTACAGTCCAAATCAAGAGCTTTGCTCATTGAGCAGCCAATGGTGACTGTGGCAAGGAAAAACTCCCTTAGATAACATGAGGAAGAAACCTTGAGAGGAACCAGAATCAAAGAGGAACCCATCCTCATTTGGGTGACATCAAGAGTGTGATAAATCATTAAACAATACAGAACACTGGAGAGTGAGAACAAACATGAGCACTGGAATGTAAGATTATGAGTAATGTCGTTTCTACAGTCGTATACAGTCATTTGAGATTATGGAACCAGGAGCTACTGAGCAACTCATAAAATAGCTCAACATTTGAGATAATCACAGATCCAAAACCAGCTTCTCCATGCCAGAGCCTTTAAACACTCAAAGGCGCTTTATACTTGTCACATGTACATTACAGCACAGTGAAATTCTTTCTTCCCATATCCCAGCAATGTTTAGGGTCAGAGCGCAAGGTCAGACCTGATACAGTGCCTCTGGAACACAGAAGGTTAAGGGCCTTGCTCAAGGACCCCAATACTTGTAGCTTGGCGATACTGGGGCTTGAACCCCTGACCTTCCAATCAGGAACCCAGAGCAATTATCTTTGTGCTACAACATCCCACAACACATATGTATTATAATAGACAGACACTGTACCACCAGGGGCAGGTAGGGACTCCAGCAAGAATATCTATGGCAGCATAACTGAAAGGGTGAGCCAGCCCAGATGTGAAGGGTAAAGGCAACCCAGATGTGATGGAGCTCCGGGATAAGACCACCATCAACAAACCTGAGTGAACATGAGAGTGAGGGGATGACAGCATTCAAATATTCCAGTTCACTACAACACTCGATATCCATGATCCCTCCAGATCTGTTCCTTACCCACTGACAGAAAGACCTAGACTTGAACACTGAGACTGTGTCAGAGTCACGAACAATAATTGTAAGTCTGATTCTAAACTGTGGGGCTTTGTAAGAAGAAGCACTGCCCCCCTGCTGTAGTCTTCATTGTTTAAGGTACCAACAAATAGCCTGCACCTTTTGATCAAATACAGAATTTTAAAAAGCTTTGGAAGTAGAGGAATACTTTTCCTTGTGTGATCAAGAAAACCGGGTGTGGCATGGCAGCATTTTTATTCTGTTTCAGATGCATAATGGAAGGTGTGATATTGTCACGAGCACATTTTTAACGTGTAATGCGTGTCAATCATCTGACCTCCTTTGGATATTTTTCTGCTTCTCCGTCACCGAACTCTGAAAGGTAAATAAGATACCAGGTGTTCCAGGGTAATGTGTATCTTGAGATTAACGGGTGATGATTAGGTGGTGCCACCTCGGCCATGTCATCTTTTCTATAAGGCTTAAGCACATCTGTGGTGCTGATGGCTTATTTCCAACTAATTTTATATGCGGCTCTGGACTTGCGAGCTGTCTGAGAGTGTTTTGTTTTGGTCTTGCATATGCAAATTTCTAAGTTTATAACGTGAACAAAACTATAGGCTTCAATATCTACAAAAAAACAATATTCTCAAGGGACAATACTGCAGTATACAATATATTTGAGTAGTCAATGTGAGTCAGCTTGTATAGCGGTACAGATTTACTGTCCTCTGAAAATAACTCAACAAATGAGTACACAATAAGTAATAACGGCTGTACGTCGTGTAACCATGCAAAGCCACAAATCATCACGGTTTTTGGCTGCTTGACAGGACCATACAAATTTGTGTATCATGTATTAGAGCAGAATTTTGTGCCTTCAGTTCAATTCTCACATACTGACCACTGGATGTTCAACTTGGCACCTCCTGGCAAAGAACCATACTCTCACCATACGCCGCACACTGCAACAAGTTGGTTTGCAGGCCGTCTTCCCAGAGGGAAGTTTCTTCTGAAGCTGCTCACAAGAAATTCCGCAAACAGTTTGCTGAAGATGACCTGTCCAAGAGCATGAATTACTGGAAACATGTCCTTTAATCTGATTAGACTAAGATAAACTTGTTTGGCACAGACGGTGTCCAGCATGTTCGGCAACTGCTTTGCGAGGAGTACAAAGAAAATTGTGTCAAGCACAACAGTCAAGCATGGTGGTGGCAGCATCATGGTCTGGGGCTGCATGAGTGCTGCTGGTACTAGGGAGCTGCGGTTCATTGAGGGAAAACATTCTAAAGCAGAATATGATGCCCTCTCTTTAAAAACGGCAGATTTCCAACATAATAACGACTCCAGCACACCGCCTTGCTTAGGAAGGTGATGATGATGATGATGATGAAGTGGCCAAGTATGTCTCCAGACCTGAACCCTATTGAGCACATATGGGGCATCCTCAAGCAGAAGGTGGAGAAGCACCATGTGTCTAATATTCAGCAGCTCCGTGATGTCATTACGGAGGAGTGGAAGAGGATCCCAGCAACACCCTGTGCAGCTCTGGTGAATTCCATACCCAGGTGGATCAAGGCAGTGCTACATAATGGTGCTCACACCAAATACTGACACTTTGTTGGGTTTGTTGCTTAATGGCATTCGTTCTTACTGTAGAGATTCCTGTCTGTAATGCAGCGCTCTGTTCTACTGGTTTTTCTCTGTAATACTGATGGTTTCTAAAGCTGTGGTGTCATAATGTTGGTATTAATAGTGGATTGATTTAGGCAGGATACCACTTGAAAGCTGAGGTGTGAAATTCATGACTTGTCACTGATACATGTATATGTCATGATTGTATGAGTTGGGTTTTTAGTGGTACTTTTGTACTTGAATTCACTTTTCTTTCACATTCTTTAGCTTCTTAATGTCCATATTTGAGAAGAAAGGTATTTATATATGAGAATTTGGGTTTCAGGCCAAACTGTTCAAGCTTCTGTTTTAATAGAGAAGTCACTCCTTTTTGATTCCTGCGGTTAAACTCACTATTGTTCAATCATAATACTTCCTCTATTTGAGTGTGTTTTACGGCTGTACGATTTGCCATTAATATTTACTAATTAATAAGAAAATGCCCATGTTCCATATCCACGGATACAGTTATTGATATTTTTGCAACTCAAAATTATATAGAAATCTCCAGAAATGCAGAAAACTGATGTCTGGGATCTCTTATGGGACCCCTGGGACGTTGACCATTGCTTAGTCTATCATATCCACACTATTACTCACTTATTTAAGTTCCCAAATCAGCTCGCTATAACCCTTATTTTGTTTAATAATGGTGCCAAAGGACATGAAGCTATTATTGTTATGGTGTCTATGTTAAACTTTATTATCAGGGAGGGGGAAATGGTAGCTCTATAGACCACTGCCAGGTCCCTGAGCAAGCAACTGCTCTGTGTGTAATCGAGATAATTGCAAGCAGGGTCATAAATGTAATCGTACCTACAATAGGGATAGTGAGATTCACCGATTGGCATCAGTGCATCGACATCAAAGGTAAAGATGTGATGCATAGATCTTTAAAAGGGTGCATCAGATACAAGCAACCTGCAATGGTAAAAAAAAAAAAAACAATGTATTTATATATAATTATTAGTAGATGAGCTATATATTGTATTGCGCTTTTAACAATGGACATGGTCTCAAATCAGCTTTACACGGATAATGTGGTATGGAAGAATGAGTGAGAGTTTTTTGTGTAAGTTTGTCCCTAAGGAGTGAGCAAGTGGTAACTGTTGTAAGGAAAATCTCCCTAAGATGGCATAAGGAAAAAACCTTGTTGGGAACCTTGTTGGGTTGCAGCGAATGTCCATTTATTACAGCTAAACGATGTTGAGGTGTGCAGTGCTGGTGATCAAATGAAAACCGTGTTCCTGAGCCATTGTAGCAGATTGTTGGCATTAACTACAGTCCAAATCCGTCCTCAAAGCTCCTGTTTTACTCTCTAATTTCATAGATCCTCAGGCAATAGATGTGAAATATACCCAGCTGTAGAGTGGTCTCCAATTGAAGAGAACACCATCCAGAAGCAGATCAGTGGAGAGGAGATGGGCAGGAACACTGGTCACTGGAACCTACCTCAGGAGCATGGTTTAACGAGAGAGAGAGAGAGAGAGAGAGAGAGAGAGAGGGAGAGAGAGAGAGAGAGAGAGAGAGAGAGAGAGATTATTAAGTCTTCTTTTTGTTGTCTAAAAGTTAAGGACACTGTGTGGTTGGGGACTCTGGCAGAGTCGCTATGGCAGCATAATTAAAAAGGAGAGCCAGAAGGTAACAGACATGGGGGATGCCTGCGATAAGAGACGGCCCACCACACTACAACAAACCAGAGTGAACGTGTGAGAGTGAAGGGACGACAGCATACAAATATCCCAGTTCACCAAACACTCTATATAAATGATCCCTCCAGATCTGCTATTTAAACTAAGAAAAACCTACTGACTAAATGCTTAACTAAATAAATGTTTTCAGCCTTGACTTGAACACTGAGACTGTGTTTAAGACCCAATACTAATTGGAAGGCTGTTCCATTACTGTGGGGCTTTTATAAGAGAAAGATCTGCCCCTTGCTGTAGTCTTCATTATTTAAGGTACCAACAAATAGCCTGTACCTTTTGATCTAAGTAGGCAGGGGGAATCATAATGGTACAGAAGTCCACTCAGATTATATCTCGGAAGTAGTATTTTATAATCAATGCGGAATTTATTGGGAGCAGTGTAGACTGATTATAACAGGGTTAATGTGGTCATGTTTTCTAGATCTAGTTAGAATTGTTCCTGCTGCATTCTAGACTAACTGAAGCTTATTTATGCGCTTACTCGAACACCCAGACAGTAAAGTGTTAGAGTAGTGTAATCTAATTGTAACTATAGCATGAACTCGTTTTTCTGCATTCTGTAATGACATCATGGACGTGTTTGCCATGTTTATGTATAATTTCACCCAGAGGCATCATATATAAAGAGAAAAGCAGTGGGCCTAAGACGGATTCTTGCAGAACACCAAACTTTACGTTATAGAGTGTGGAGAACTTACCATTTACATCAACAAACTGATCTTGATCAGTCAGATCAGACCTGAGCCAGGAGAGAGCTGTTCCCTTTTATTCCAACAACATTCTCTAGTCTAGCCAGGAGTATAATATGATCAATGGTGTCAAAAGCTCGAGCAAAACAAGTAACGAGACAATACCCTGATCAGAGGCCAATAACAGATCATTTACCACTTTAACAAGCGCCATTTCTGTGCTATGATGAGGCCTAAATCCTGACTGATACATTCGAAAATGTATAATTCCTAAGTAGATGTGAGCAGAACTGCTGTGCCACAACCTTTTCTAGAATTCTGGAGATAAAGATTTAGGTACATAACTAGTGCTGATGGAAGAGTTTATTATTTTTAGAATAAATTACTTCTGGAATTATCTGTTTGAAGAAACTTGTCAAGGGATCGAGAATACAAGTTGATTTTGATGAGGAAATAAATTAAATTGTCATTATCTTGAATAGGAGTAAAACTTTTTAATTGATTGTCTGTTATAATTATAGTTCTATCTACAGGGTTTTTTTATAAAATAGTTTGAACTTATATTAATTGTCTGGATTCAGAATTGTCTGTGGTCTGTTTTAAGGTGCACGTATGATCATTATACTAGACTGCAAATTTTTTCTCCCTGCTTATTTAGTTTTTAAGTGGCACTACATCATCTAGAGTGTAATGGAACATTGATGCTAGACATTCAGTGGCCCAGTTGAGCTCTGTGGGGTCAGATGGAGATCAAATTAATGTCGAAAACTCCAGAGGATTGTAGTAGATGCCGTGAATGTACGCCTAACACAGTAACATGGTGAGGTACTTACGCAATGACTGAGGCAGATTAGAAAGGAGATAAGGTAATTATCTGAAATAGCTCCAGACTGTGCAATTATGACTTTTTTTTTTTTTATATCAAATCCAGATGTTAGCATTGTATTGTTAATCACATTACTTAAACAGATTTTCTGAGAATTTCTACATTTTGGTTTCGCTCGGGAGACAGACACTGTCTCAATTTGGTGCATCTAGCGGACGGTCGGTTTAGCCTGTTTGTCTGCTCCCTGGCCTTGGCTCTGGACAGTCACTGGTTAACTAGTGCTGTTCTGAGACTATGACCTATACTACAAAAAATTAAAGCAGCTCCTTCTCAATTATCTATGAAGCCCGCATTGTTTTTGGAGCACCATTCGGACATCCAGCAGTTAAGTGACTATAACCACAGCTACATCACCATGCCACACTGGGATGGGGCCAGAGCATATTACAGCATCGGTCATTGCCGTTGCTAATTTACACACCTCTATAATGTTATTCGTAGTAACCTCTGACTGTTGAAGGCGTTTTTTATTCGCTTCTCTGTAAATAAAAATATCTTGGAGAACCTAAGCTTACCTAGAAACTTAAGCTGACCTGCTATCTCGGTGCTCTGGTTCATGGTAAACACCTGACATGTGCTGCTGGTGCCCCTAAAGGTCTAGCTAATTTCACATGCCTCAGAATAGATTCTCCTTTAACCAGAGCTCTTTCAGGTTTACTTAGCAGGTTCTTCACTGAGAAGAGCAAACCTTTTGGACACGTAAATCGGAGAGGAATGGTGCTCCCGTGCGTGAGCCTTAGCGTTACCTTTGGCTTTGCGAGTATCCCACCGAGCCGTAGTCGGGGGAATGCTAACTACACCTAGGGCATCCAGAATTTTTCCTGAAGAACCTGGACTGCTCTGGCTGTCACTATTTCTCTCTAGACTTTGGATGCGCTCCTCTAATGCTAGGATCTCTGTCAGAGAGCTAACTATCGCCATATCAGAGAAATGACGTACCTTAATGTGGTTAAGGTACCACATTAATACAGTGGTTTCTGGAATTTTCACTTTCAAGAAGCTTCCAATATGATAAACGGACGCCACCACAAAAATGCTATTTTATGTATACTTTACTGTATTAACATTTTACTTACTCATTATTTCAAAATAAATCTCCATAAAAACAATTCCCTATAAGTCTACTATGGAAAAAATGTTCCCCTATATCTACCTATACCTATATCTAATAAATATCAATTTAAAATATCCATATTTCAAAATAGTTTTTTTAATTTATCAAATGCAAATCAATTCAATAATCGTTGAATTATAATTATATTTGATCATTGAATATGGTCACGCCATCACCTGACTGGATAAAAGATATGGGAATTTTACAGAAATCAGTAGTGATCCAGTGGTGACGTTTTGAGGAAGAAAAAAAACTCGCTAGAAAACACGAGAGAGAAACCTTGAGAGGAACCTGACTTAAAAGCAAACCATCATATCATACCTGCTCCTCTCTAAAAGGATCCATTTTTTATCATACGTGAATTTGTTTCAGTCTAATAATCTGATTGGCTGAGCCGCAGTCCGCGTGTGTTTATATATATTTCTAAGTGCACCGGGACGTTTCATTGTGTCCTTTTCTGTGAAATTCCACTTCCTGGTTCGAAACTGGTACAACAGGAAAGCCATCGGAGCAAATTAAGAGCGTTTTATTTTACGAATATGGTTATAACTTTTACTTTCAAATATAAAATCAGATCCTTTACTCTGAAGTGTTTTTATTTTTGTTTGTTTGTTAGTTTTTTTTAAAAAAAAAATTTATATCTAACATTATGGATTTTATGTTTTTTCAGAGCATATAACAAAGCGCCGTGCTACTATTAATTAGATCAAAAACAAGATTGAAGTGAACTGTGTGTGTGTGCGTGTGTATTATTTATGGAAGTTTGGCAATCACACACACATGAACACTGATGAGCAACCAAACATCTGGATGACTGAAAGGCTTCTCGAAAGTTACTTCATGATTCCTCAATGCTTTCTTTCATAATTCTGTTCTTTTTTCTTCCTCAAACACCTTACATTCTTAATTCTGATTGGTCAGAAGGTGGGAGTAATGGTAAGGATGGATAATCCAGATTAAGTAATAATGAACAAACTTTGTTTTTATTCAACAAAGAAAAACTGAAGGAGGTTTTTTTAATGTTTGTGGTAGAGGCATGGTGTTGAGCCCGAAGATGTTAAAGATTTGATGCTTTGATAGAAGGAGCCTGATATACTTCCAGTCTCAGTCAAATCTACACTGAGGTGTTCTAAAACCAGGATCATACCATTTTGGTGAAATAGGGGTGCTCAATGTCTGATTTCACATTGACTATCGGTTTCCTTCTAATATGTTAAATTACAGCCTATTATGATGATGTTTTAAATAAAATAAAAAATGTGAAAAGAAAATTTGTGACGTGTGTGATTAAAGCGAGATTCGAACCACGAAAAGCCAGGGATTACTGTATTAATTCGAGAGATAAAAGGCTGGAAAAAAAAGACAAGAAATTTCCACTTATCCACTTATTTCCACTTATCTGATCGCTTTACCACATTCCAAAAGTGTTTAAATTCTACCTAGGAATGTTATTTCATTGTGTGTCACTCAACATTGTGTGTTCACTCTAGTAAATTTCACTTTGTAGTTATAAAGCGGTTACTATATCAGAGATTCGGATCATTTTGAGTGGGCGTGGCCAACACTACTAACGTTATTTTGACTGCACATACACTATATGGACACGTGTCTTTGGAAACCTGAAATTCCACATTGCCATTCCTCTTCACTGTTATAATAACCTCCACTCTTCTTGGAAGATGTTGCACTGGAGTGTGTGATCATCCAATTCATTTTGATTTGTATAGCGCTTTTATCTATCCGCGTTGTCTCAAAGCAGCTTTACACAGATAATGCGGTGATAAAGAATGAATAAGAATGTTATTTATGTGTATGTTTGTCCCTGATGAGCGAGCCGATGGAAGAATTAGGAAGATAAGGAAGAAACCTTGAGAGGAACCAGACTGAAGAGGGCATTTGCGACCAAAAATATGAATTTGAGAGTAAAATTTTGACCGACTGCGACCATAAAAACTGTCACGTTATGACCGTAAGATCTGCCTGTTATGACTTGCGCGTTCTGTGAGGAACGGCCTGTCACATGTTGACATAATAAACTAAGACGCAGAGTTAAAGTGCCAAAATAACCGGCAGCTAAAGCACAACTCACCTTTCCGCATCAGAAAAAGCACGTTGAAACAAAGAATATCTGTCTAACTCTACCGCTGATGACACACCTGTTAGTAGGAGCGTTGGAGAGCGAGAGAACTACAAGACTTTTTAGGATTTTCTCCTTTCGAGAGAAATTCTTGAAGCTGGACATAAAACTGTGAAGAATCCATATTGCTAGCGTTAGCCGCTAGCCACCTCGTTAGCGTTTTCTTGCATGCGCAAAACAAATGGTATTTTTCGGTACTTAGTCAGCAGCCACAGTGACACTGCGCTAACTTTAGTTCCTTATATATACACAAGGCATTGTTGTGTATGTTTTCATTTAATATAAGTAGCTGCTAAAGCATAAGTGATAGTGTAAGACGAGTTGGAAGTAATCGCTAATGTTTGTTTCTCCACAGGCCAGTAAGCCTCAGGCTTTTACACCAGCAGGAGGAGGAAGTGTGCCACCACTCGACCTGTCCTTCTTTGACAGTCAAGCCACAGCAAGTAACACGCAAAGCCAGGTGAGCAGTGTTAACACACACACACACACACACACACACACACACACATATACCACTTCCTTCCTTCTTTTCCACTCACCTCTTTAAAGGTCAGCACTAATGTCTCAAAAACGAACATGATCTGAAACTCTCTCTCTTATTTTGTTAGTGTTTTAAGTCGAGCTTAATGTTTTAATTCTAGAAACCGTACTGGCTTTACTGTTTATATAAATGGCGAAAAGTTTGTGGACACCCAACCATAGGATCGGTATGCGCTTTTTCTTGAAACAGCCACTTTTTTGGGAAAGATGTTACAGATTTTTGTTGAGATTCATTAAGTCACAGGCAGTAGAGTGAAGAGGCCTGGGGTGCAGTCAGCGCTCAGATTCATCCCAAAAGCTCTACAGCAGAAGATCTTCCACTCCAACCCATGTAAAGCATATCTTCTATAATGGAGATTGCTTTGTGCACATCGGCATTGCCATGTTCGGATAGGTTCAGGTTTCCTAAATGTGTGGCTCAATTTTGGTAAAGAGCGACATACGGATGGAGAGATCAGATGTCCAATTACTTTTGGCCGTACTGTGTATGATTAGATCGTATTTAAATCTTCTAATAATGTTCGGTTTCAAGACAATTTTTTTTACTAGCACTGTGGTGTTCATGGTGGTCCTGCATGCTTGTTTGAATGAAAAGGGGACGAGCTGATTGGACGGATGAAAAGTCGACTATTTTGAATCATGCTAATCTGATGACTAAAAAAGTGTGTGGTATATTTTTTATCTACGCTCCACTCAACTTCACAGGTCAATCCTAGAGCGAAAGCAGCCTTCAATTTTAGATTGATCCAAGGGGCGTGGCTTATTTGATTGACACCGTATTTTGTCCATCCCACACATAATGAGAGAAAACCAAAATAAACACAGACTCCATGCTGTTTTATTATTTATATTGTAGTATTTATAGTATTAAACAGTGATCTGGAAGTGTATTCGCTCAGCAAAGCCGCTTCTGGGACGTCACGTTTAAAAGCCTGCGTTGATTCAGTGGTATTGAAGTGCACACTGCACTTTAAAAGGACAAGACCACCTGTGTCCTACAGAACAAGTGAGCACTTTATTGATCCACTCTGAGATAAGAGAAGCAGTCAGAGGGACTGAAGAGCTTTTTTCTATCTGGTCTGTAGGTATGTCAGGGCTGGAAATGCCTGTGATTACGTCAGTAGTGGTGAAACCGGGAGCAGAGAAAGAAGGAAGGATGTGATAATAGTGATGTTTAGACTTCACTGATAGCCTGATACTACAATTACAATCGTTCAGATTTTTTTTTTCTTCCCTTCATTAATCTAGACCCACTCCGCTATAACCGATGCTCCCCAAGCTTGTGTCCTACTCAGACTCCAGGCTGTATGTGTCCCAATACATTTGTCCATATAGAGTGTGTGTGTGTGTGTGTGTGTGTGTGTGTGTGTGTGTGTGTGTGTGTGTGTGTGTGTGTGTGTGCTTATGGATATTTGTGTTCATCAGCCACAAGGGTGTTATGAACAGCAGGTACTGATGTAGGTGAGGAGATCTGGGGTGCAGTCAGCGTTTACATTCATCTCAAAGGTGTTCAGTAGGGATGAGAACAGAGCTCTATAGCAGCAAGATCTTCCTCTCCAAAGCATGTAAACCAGATCTCCTTATGGAGCTCACTTTGTGCACAGGGGCATCACCATGCTGGAACAGGTTTGAATTCCAAGTACAAGTAAACACAACATTTTATTATAGCGCCATCTAAAGACATCCTGTACAATTGAGTGCCTCCAGATTGTGGTAACAGTTTGGAAAAGAAACACATATAATAGGAAAGGTCAGGTGTCCCAATACTTTTGGCAACATAGTGTATGTGTGTGTACACACTATTGTGGTTGTTGATTTTAAGAGGGGGGGGCATCGACCACAATTCCACTGATTTGCTCAAGATTTTTTGTTTGTTTGTTTGCTTCTCCGCCTATGCAATATAGAGACGTCTGGCGTTTCAAGGCGTGGACACGTGATTATTGGGAAACGGTGTAGACGGAGAGTGTTTTCTGAATGCAGTTTTCAGATGTTTCCGGGTTAATCAGGATAAACGGTGAGATGGACGATGGTCCTCTGCAGTTCTGACTCGGATGTGAGTCAGCCGGAGGGGAAACAAGGGATTCCGTAGTGAGGAAAAAAAGCGGGAACATTGTTGAATGAATTAGAGCGTTAGCAGAACAAACAGTACAGAGACACTCAGACATCAGACGGAGACGTTCCACTGACTCCAAGACGTCTAAGCTTCATACTTTGATGTATTTGGCAGACGCTTGTATCCAGAGCTGTTTACATTTATCTCAAAAGTACAACTGAGGGGCCATGCTCAGGGGCCCAGGAGTGGTAGCTTGGTGTGGCTGGGATTTTAACTCATGACCTTCAGATCCAAAGTCTAATTATTTAAACTACTACCTCCTCCATTGAATTAATATTGAAATTTTAAGGCTCTGGGTTACTGATCCAAAGATCGTGGGTTCAAGGCTCGTATGGCCAAGCTGTTACTTTTGGGGCCCTTGAGCATGGCCCTTAACCCTCTGTGCTCCAGTGCATGTGCATGCAAGTACAAATATAAAGCACCTTTTTAATACATTAAATTAAATTAATTTTTATACAGATTTTATACAGTGTATTAAATTACTGTAAACTTTTATCCTTTTTAAATGACCAAATTTCATTATTACATTTTATACTTTTTATCAAACCAAAGTTGTATAAAAAAATATATTTTTATAATTTGTACATTACATTTACTTGCCATTTTCTTCAGTGCTATTATTAATCCCTTTTCACACAGAAGTCTTGAGAAACTACTACAGGAGACAAACCTCATAATCTGGCTGTTTATTTATTATTATTATTATTATTATTATTATTATTAAGTATATGAAAAGCCATGAAATATCCAGTTAAATTCCAGCGAGGCGATCGTTCAGTGCGGTTCTTGGTATAGCAGAAGTTGTTTATTTGATCTTCTGAGAAGTTCTCCATCTGGTACAGAAGTGAAAACAGCTGCATCGTCAGGCATTTCTCAGTTTGCTGCAGATTTAGAAGCGGAAGAGGTCGAGCTGGGAGTCTGACGTCACAAATACATATAAAGGATACAGATGTAAAGGGTTTAACGTGTGTTTACCTGCTCCTTTGTCTGTTCATGTGCCAGTCAGTCTGTCTACCACTGTTATTGTCTACCCGTCTGTTTATCTATTTATTCATTTGTTTATCAGTCTGTCTACACCTCTGCCTGCCTGCCTGCCTGCCTGCCTGCCTGCCTATCTATCTATCTATCTATCTATCTATCTATCTATCTATCTATCTATCTATCTATCTATCTATCTATCTATCTATCTATCTATCTATCTATCTATCTATCTATCTATCTATCGTGTACTCCTTTGTCTATCCATCTGGTCATATGCCTCTATCTGTCTACCCCTCTATCAGTCTATCTATCTATCTGCCTACCCTTGACTGTCTGTGCATCCATCTGTGTATCTGTCGATCCATCTATCCATCTGTCTAACCCTCTGTCAGTCTGTCTATCCATCCACCTACCCGGCTCTCTGCCCATCCATCCCATGTCTGTCTGTCTGTCTGTCTGTCTGTCTGTCAATATATATGTCTACCGCTCTGTCATTCTGTCTATCCATCTGCCTACCGCTCTGTCTGTCCATCCATCTATCTGTCTTATTTATTTCTGTCTGTCTGCCTACCCCTCTGTAAGTCTGTCTATACATCTGTCTACCCCTCTGTCACTCTGTCTACCTGTCTGCCTACCTACTTGTCTGTCTGTCTGTCTACCCCTTTGTCAGTCTGCCTACTCCTCTCTGTCTAATTGTCTATCCTGCCTGTCTGTCCATCTGTCTGTCTATCCCTGATTCCCTGTCTTTGTTCAGACATGCACAATGTTTTGTAGAACATTATTAATAGATTAGATAGAGTTATGTAAGGAATAAAGCTCGGTGAATTTCCTGCACGAGTCGGTGCTGAAGAACAGCCGAGGTGAAGCCGAGCGCATTAGAATGGTGTCAGGTCTCACACATGGCAGTGAATTATCACCTTATACCTTGGGCACGTCCCAGCTCTGACGCACAGACACGTTAAAGCTGACTTTAATGTTTAAAGAGGAAAACTGACCGAACGGATCAAAACGACACTTTGTAAACGTTTTGTCTGTCGTCCGATCTCTGTTTTCATGGGGGGGGGAAACATCATTTGTACGTGTCTAGGAGGCTAACCCTTTCCTTACAGGATGATGATGATGATAATGATGAGGATGTCCATGTCAAATGTCAACATCTCTTCTTCAAGGTGGATGTAGCTCAGCCGGAAACCCCGCTCACCCCCATGACCCCAATGACCCCCACCACCCCCGTGTTCCCGACCCCGTCCTCCCCAAACGAGGTAACCGGAGTGCCGTGCAGCATGACGCCGTGCATGGAGGCTCATTTTAGTGTCAATGCTGCACCCTAAACTCCTCCCTCTGCTCCTGAATAACACATCTCTCTCTCTCTCACACACACACACACACACACACACACTCAATCAAACCCGATCAGCACTGTTCACACCGATCTCTCTGTCTGATGAAATGAAACCGATTTGCCCATCTGCAATGTATCGCCAGTGAAACTTGTGTGTCCTGTTGATCTCCCGAGGCAGTTTTACCCCCTGGGGCAGGTTTGAGGCAGGTCTCGGAGATCGTGTACAGTTGGATGATAGAAGTGATCTCATGAAACATGATATTTGAGGTTAACTGGTGCTGGAAACAAGCAAAACACACCCACACCGTATACATTCCCAGCATGATGAATACCCCCAGTCCTGGTGCATGGCATGTGAGGGGTGGTTTTCTTTTTTGGTCAGTTGATTGATGAGATCTAGTTTCCGGTGAGCTCTTATCATATGGAAACCAGTCCTTTGTTTCACAAAATAGTGTGTGTTTCTTCCTACAGTAGCTCAGAGACCTGTCAGCCTTTCTCCTCTCTTTTTAGCTTCATTATCAGTGTCCTCTTCCTCAAATTCACATTTCATTTGTCACATACAACATTATATATATATATTGGAGTGTGTGTGTGTGTGTGTGTGTCTGTGTGTGTAAATATATATCTCACCGGCACCATCCTTTTATTTCTTCTTTTTAATGGAGGTTCATCTCAGAATAGCCTGTGTGTGTGTGTGTGTGTGTGTGTGTGTGTGTGTGTGTGTGTGTGTGTGTGTGTGTGTGTGTGTGTGATGTCCATGTGAATGGGTAAAAGGGTTACAGGAAGCTTCAGGTTTGTACTGAAAAACAAGACGTCATGAATACCAGCTCCGTAATGCAGCTCAGCTCCTTATAGAGCAACTTAATGCTGTTTTAGTGCATGGGAGACACCTGAAACTGAACACACACACACACGAACACACACACACACACACACACATGTGCAGCAAGGACAGGCAATGGACAGACCCCTAATGGGAGAAGCTGAAAGAAAGTTTGTTCTTTTTTTTTTTTTTTTTTTGTTTTGTTTTTAACTCCACAGTTTGCTGATTTTATTTTTTTGCTTCATCAGTTGATTAAATCTGATCCGATGATGATGATGATGAGCTACAGTGAGGTTGATAAACATGGATATATAATATCAGCTAATTATACTGCACAATATCTGTCTGTCTATCAGGCTGTCTATTAATATGCCTATCTGTCTACCCTTTTGTCTGTCTTTTCCCTGTCTGTCTATCTAACCTTCTTTCTGTCTGGTCATCTGTCTGTCTGTTTATCTATAACTCTGTCTCTCTCTATCTGTCTTACCCCTCTGTCTGTTTATTCATCTGTCTATTTGTCTACCCCTTAGACAGACAGACAGTCTGTCTATCTATCCATCCTCTTTGTCCATTTATTCATCTATCTGTCTCTATAAATGTCTTCATGTATACATATTTTTGTCTGTCTATGTGTCTGTAGTATCTCTGTTTTGGTTGTCTGTTTCTCTTTCTGTCTTCTGTCTGTTTGTCTCTGCTTGTTTTTTGTTTCTCTCTCTCTCTCTCTCTCTCTCTCTCTCTCTCTCTCTCTCTCTCTCTCTCTCTCTCTCTCTCTCTCTCTCTCTCTCTCTCTCTCTCTCTTTCTATTGTGAACAAATTGTAAATTTCTATAGTACTGGAATCACGTTTGTAGTTTAATGAACTGTTTTTTAACAGGAACCTTTTGTGTGTGTGTGTGTGTGTGTGTGTGTTTTCTGTTTATAAACTCATCGCTATGACCATGTGCACTCTCTCTGACAGACGAGTAATGGCAGTGACCCGTGGGCCGTGTTTGACAGTAACGCCTCTGGGGGCTTCTCCAATAACTGGGCGGCGCAACCTGAGGGCACAGAGACTGGGCAGAGCAGCGGTAACGCCTGGGGGTCTGGAGGACACGGCCACCCGCACGCCTACCCAGGCCCAGGTAACACACACACACACATTCTAACGACACGTTGTAATGACAGTTAGAATGACTTGATTTACACACTTCCACATCGTACAGTAGGAACGGGTGATGTTTCAGTACAGGAGCAATGCAGCATCTGAGAAATCCTTTCACCATCTGTACACATCTGTAGACATCTGTACACTACAGGGACAAGAGTATTGAGACATCTGATTTTCCCACATCTAAGAAGAAATAAAAAAAAGCCAAAAGTGAAATGAGAATGTAAGCGAGAGAAAGTGTGAAAGAAAGTCCAATGGGAATGTAAGGAAAAAGTCGGATAAGCATGTTGAAAAGAAAGGAAAGAACGTCAAAAAGAAAGGAAAAGTCAAACGAGAATGTGAGGGGAAAAAAGTCAGACAAGAAAGAAAGAAAGAGATAAGTCGAATGAAAAGAATAAGAATGAAAGAAAGTAGGATGAGCATGTAAGAGAAAGAAAGAAAAGTCAAATGAGAAATGAGTGTCGAAAGAAAGAGAGAGAAAAGAAAGAAAGAAGAAAGAAAGAAAGAAAGAAAGAAAGAAAGAAAGAAAGAAAGAAAGAAAGAAAGAAGTAAAATGAAAAATAATAAGAATGAAAAAGTTAGATGAGCATGTAATAAAAAGAAAAAGCCAAATGAGAAATAAGAGTGTCGAAAGAAAGTAAGAAAGAAAGAAAGAATGAATGAATCATGGCTGAGGTGCTGGTGATGAGGAGTAAGCAGATTAAAATCATTGTTTGTCAAAAGCAGATGTTTCATGAGGTTTCCCCATATTGGTCTCACACACACACACACACACACACACACACACACACACACACAGAAATCGGATGTTTTTTAAAAATATTTTGGAATATTTTTAGTTATTAAAATTCTTTAAAGGTTTGCATTCTTTTGTTAAACAAACGAGAAAATCAAATGATTGAGTGTAGTTCAGAAAAAGGAAGAGAGAAAAAAGAAAAAACAATTAGTATTGCAGAGTTACACAGGAAATTTTAAAGCTTTATTGCCACCTGTTAGAAAACTCAACCTCCATCGTCATGTGATTGTTACCCTTAGTGGGGTCTTTTATGATTTGCTGTGTGCAAGTTTCCATAAAGCAATTAAAGCAGTGTCTTTTTACACACTTGTTTACAGATTAGAGAGCCTTTGCCCACCTTTTCCTCTTTAAGACCTCCCATTTATAGCTAATCATGTCACAGACCTGATGTCAGTAAGTTCATGTCACAGACCTGATGTCAGTAAGTTCATGTCACAGACCTGATGTCAGTAAGTTGTTGGATGTTCTTCCAGCTGAATGTTTTCAAAAGTTCTGTATTTTTCAGCCCCTATGTCGCCTCAGTGCCAACTTTTCTGAGACCTGTAGCAGACATCACATTTGAAATGTGTACAATTTCTCATTTTAAACATTTCTGTTCTATTGTAAAGAAAAATTGGCTCTTGTGATTTGAAAGTCTTTTACTTTTCATTTTATTAAAATTAAAAAAAACTTTCCAACATTTCCGGAAATCGAGTTGTAATCCTGTCCATGTTCAGAGTAAATCTCACAAGAATTAGGAATGAATCCAGTTTGCCTGTAAAGAGCTAACAAACCGGACACTCTGCTGCCCATTTGTCCTTTTAAAACGTTCTTCATTCAGTTGGAGAATTTCACCACTGTCTACAATCAAAACAGATCTGAACATTGTCATGAGTGAAACTATTACTTACTGTTACAGCAGTTTGCTTCACATCATTACTCCGTTTTCCTGTGATTGTTTGGGCAGCAGAATTTATGGCTTGTCAAAGCTGAAAGATAGTCAGGAGAGGGAGGGAGGGGAGAGAAGAAAGAAAGAAAGAAAGAAAGAAAGAAAGAAAGAAAGAAAGAAAGAAAGAAAGAAAGAAATGAGAATGCAAGAAGGAAAGAAAAAGTTTGTTGAGAATGTAAATAATTAAAATCAAATGATAATTAAAAAGGAAAGAACATCAAAAAGAAAGAAAGAAGTCAAACGTAATAAAGAATTAAAATCAAACGAGATTTAAAAAAGGAAAGAACATCAAAGAAAGAAAGAAAGAAAGAAAGAAGAGTCAAATGTAAGAAAGAATTAAAATCAAATGAGAATTAAAAAAGTGAAAGAAAACAAGGAAAGAAAGGGTCAATTAAGAATGTAAAAAAGAAAGTCAAATAAGAATGAAAGGAAGAATTAGTCAAATTAGAATGTAAAAAGAAAGTCAAATAAGAATGAAAGGAAGAATTAGTCAAATTAGAATGTAAAAAAAGAAAGAAAGAAAGAAAGAAAGAAAGAAAGAAAGAAAAGGTCAAATAAGAAAGAAAGAAAGAAAGAGCGAAGGAACCGGGGTGCTTGGCCCCCTAAAAAAATTCCACTTGCATCTGTTATTAGGATCTTCGTTCTCTTTAATGAAATAACATCATTTCCTTTTCAGTGGTTCAGAAGTGTGTTTTTTGGTCTACATTGTTTGTATGGATTTTCTTTCAATTAAACACCTTTTTCTCCTTTCTTTTCTCCTGAAGATATTTATCCGTATCCGTACCTAATCGATTACACAGGTACACCATGAGGTGTTGAGAACTTCTCTAACAAGCTGCATGGGATGAACTGAGCTCCAAACTCACAAGCATGGGTCATGCTGTCGGATAACGGCACATTTTAATCATGTTGAATTCATTCAAGACGTAATAACGTGTCTACAGGGCAGTGGTTGCTCACTGATTTCTGATCTGAAGGTCGGGAGTTCAAATCCCAGTCACTTATGGGCCCCTTGAGCAAGACCTTTAGAGCCCTGGATAAGAGCATCTGTCAAGTGGTGTAGATGTAAAAATATTTAAAGGGGTCTGGTAGCTCTTACTTCTGATCAGAAGGTTGTGAGTTCAAATCCCAGCACTACAAACTGCCATTGCTGGGCCCCTGAGCAAGGCCCTTAACCCTCAAGTGCTCAGTCGTTGTATGTACCAATTGGATGACTGTTTTAAAAAAAAAAAAAAAAGGGTGTATACCAAATATCCCAGAGTTTTATATCCTAGTGTAAGAGGGGTCGACTGATACTGTGGGACACATTTACAGGATTATATGAACCTACTCGTTGCTGTAGTAACGCCTTATGCTTTGGACCTGTAATCTGAGGCTAGTAAGAAATGGATTGAGGGAGGAAAATGGGTTTCTTCAACTCAACGCATAGTAAAACTATGTATAAGGAGGGGTTTATTTCACGTTTCTGGAAGGAGTCTCCAGTTTCAGTGCTTCAGGGTTCATCTTTCCGCCATTGTCAAGACAATAGTTTTTTTTCCTGTATGAGAATGGAAAAAAAAAAAAGAAAGAATAGAACATCAGAAAAGAAAGTCAAATAAAAAAGAGAAAGAAAGAAAGAAAGGAAAGTCATATGGAAAAGAAAGAAAGAAAGAAAGTCGAATGAGAATGTTGGAGAGGGAGAGAGAGAGAGAGAGAGAGAGAGAGAGACGAAAGGAAAGTCATATGGAAAAGAAAGTCGAATAAGAATGTTGAGAGAGAGAGAGAACGAAAGGAAAGTCATATGGAAGAGAAAGAAAAGAAAGTCGAATGAGAATGTAATAAAGAATGAAGGGGAAAGTTCAATAAAAATTTAAGAAAGAAAGAGAATGATAAGGGCCTCTGCGAAATGCTGTAAATGTTTTCACGCTTACTTTCACATTTTAGTGTTTTAAAAAACAAACACGCTACTATTTCTCTCTCTCTCTCTCTCTCTCTCTCTCTCTCTCTCTCTCTCTCTCGGCTTTTTCTCTCCTCGTTTTATCTCCTTTGTTGGTCACTGAAACATAAAACACTCATCAACAGAAACTACATAGAGGTGTTTAATCCTTACCATACCACTCCGCCCTTTCATTCCAAAACAGGCGCTCTACCACGCCCCCTGCTGGGCGATATTGAATTATTTCCCTTCAAATATTAGCACTTGTGATATTCAGTGTAAGAGAAATAAAACACGTCAGGAACGTTCTAGAGAAAATATGAACAATTATCTTTTAGCATTGAGCTACTGATTGGTTTTCTTTAAGAGCAGTTCACTGGAAACCATATTTAATGTGAAGTTAAAGAAAAAATCTGTACAGTAAATTAATGTGTCAGACGCTCTCTGCTGTAGGTCACATGACTATGTTTATAGATTTATCAGTAGGGGGCCAAGCATATAAACGATGGTTATCATATTCACAGATAATCAGTCGAACCCCCCCCCCTCCTCCCATAACAATACTAATAGACGTTTACTTCTGAATGAACGTGTGTGCAGGTTTGCGTTATCAATATATTCAAATTTTACGTATTGAAAAATGGTGCGTAACACGGTAATGTGGTCGAAGGTGGCGACGATGACGAGTGGGACGACGAATGGGACGACAGGAAGTCCTCGGGCGGGTACGGAGAAAGCGAAACGGCCGGTGACGGCGCCATCAACCGAGGAGGAGCTCACGGGTCCTCCATGAAAATCACCCTCAACAAGTAAGAAGTCTCATATTTACCCTAGAACCCGTTTGCAGAACTTCAGCTGAAATGAAGTGGATTATACTGTAAAAGTTCTGTATAATCGATCGTTTTTTCCGCACCGTGTGCAGATTCCCGGGATTCTCCAAATCGGGTCCTGAGCTGTACCTCCTGCATAAACAGGGCTCCAAAGGACCCAAGCTGTCTGTCTATGTAAGCTAAAGATCTTTATAATCCTTTCCGAATAATGTGAAATGTCGCTCTGCCATATACGTTCCCATAGTAACAGCTCAATCACAAATACGTTCAACTGCGTGAATTATAATACATTATTACCCGTGCACAGTACGTCATTCGGTGAAATTCTTGCTTGCCATGGGTTGGAAGATCTCCTGCTACAGAGCTCCAACCCTATTGTACACCTATGGGATGAATAAGAACTCTGACTACACACCAGGCCTTCTCACCTCCAGGAAATGGAGACCACAGACTTTTGAACTTTGCTCCTTTTAGAGAAGTACAGTATATGAACCAATGGATTGGACAACGAAAACCGGCATCATAATTTGGACATCATTAATACCGAGGACATCCACGCTAGGAAAGAACGCGTACGAGGTGGTATCGAAACGTTTCGAGACTAGTTTTGTAACACACCAACAGATGGCAGCACAGGGCTGCACACACAGTCACAGGGAGCACCAACCTTCATAAGGCAGTGTGCCTCCTGTGTACATCGGGAGCTGTGCGACTGGTGCTGTTCTGACCACAGAAACAACCTGATCACACTTTCACACCCACCCTTCTCACCAGACTTGGCACTTCGCCCTCTTCCTGAAGATGAAGATGCGGCTTAAAGGTCACCGTTTTCACACCATTGCGGAGATCCGGTGGTTGGTTCGCTCGAAAAGAAGACATTCAGAACATGTTCCAGAAGAGGCAGGAACTTGTGCACAGTATTGCTTTTTTGAAGGTGATGGTGTGAACAGATAGATAAATTAAGTACTTTTTTGTAAACAGAGCCAGTCTCACAATTGTTAGATACCACCTCGTATGTGATTATGTAGTCAACGAAACAACCCAGAACATGTTTTAGATTTTCGATCATCCGAAGCTTTGATGACAGATCAAACTTGTGGCATGTTGGAGAGTGATGGAGTACTGCGTCGGACGACCTGGCCTCCACACTCACCTGATTTCAATCGGTTGAGATTTGAGAAGGAAGGAAAAGCAGCCAACAAGTACTCAATACCTCTGGAAGCTCCATTCAGGTGACAAAATCATGAAGCTGACTGAGAGAACACCATAAGATGTGCAAAGCCGTTAACAAACCAAAAGGTGGCTACTTTAGGCAATTTAAAGTATAAAACATATTCTGTGTTCTTTAATTCGATACACTGCGGCTTTTTGGTTCCAGAACCCTTCGGCATTAAACTTTCTAGTAACTTGTAGCCTCATTGTTTTTTCTTTCCATGACACAATCCTTCCTTTTTTTTATCTAGTAGTTCAGTGACTCTCAGTATCAGAAAGTTCAGACTATCAGCAGTTCAGTGACTCACCATCAGTTATTCATTGACTATAGTGAAAGTAATAAAGGTATCTGAGGATGTAGGAATGTCGGTCTGGACCGAGATGGTCTGCTCTTCAACATTTCACAAAAACAAGTTGTGATAAAGGTCAGAATCTTCACAGAATGAAAGTGTGAGGCTCCTGGAGGAGTTTTTTTTATTGTGGTATTTAGTGTGTGTGTGTGTGTTGCAGAGCGGGGAGGTCGGCCCGGTGTGGGAGTACATCGAGCCTCAGCTGGACTGTGTTGTAGCCGACCCCAAAAAGGGCACTAAAATGTACGGCCTGAAGAGCTACATTGAGTATCAGGTCTCCCCAAACGTGAGTCCTGCAGCACCAACCCTCTCACACGCTACAATCCAATAAGTATTTAACACTTCTACATCTTCACACTGTTCTTACTCTCTGTCCTTTAAATAGACAACTAACAAACCAGTCAATCATCGATACAAGCACTTCGACTGGCTGTATGAGAGACTTTTGGAGAAGTTTGGGTCGGCCATCCCCATCCCCTGTCTACCTGACAAACAGGTCACAGGTATAGAAAAAAAAACTGCATACCTGTGTGTCTGTCTGTCTGTCTACGTGCATTTGTGTCTGTGTGTCTTTGTGTCTGCATACCTGTATCTGACTGTGTGCGTGTGTCTGTTTGTATGTGCATTTGTGTCTGTGTGTGCCTACAAACCTGTGTCTGACTGTGTGTGTGTCTGACTGTGTGTGTGTGTGTCTGACTGTGTGTGTGTGTGTCTGACTGTGTGTGTGTGTGTCTGACTGTGTGTGTGTGTGTCTGACTGTGTGTGTGTCTGACTGTGTGTGTGTCTGACTGTGTGTGTGTGTCTGTGTGTGTGTCTGACTGTGTGTGTCTGACTGTGTGTGTGTTTGACTGTGTGTGTCTGACTGTGTGTGTCTGACTGTGTGTGTGTCTGACTGTGTGTCTGACTGTGTGTGTGTGTGTGTCTGACTGTGTGTCTGATTTTGTGTGTCTGACTAAGTGCCTGCACACCACCTGTGTGTGTGTGTGCCTGCACACCACCTGTGTGTGTGTGTGTGTGTGTGTGTGTGTGTGTGTGTGTGTGTGTGTGCCTGCACACCACCTGTGTGTGTCTGTCTGTTTGTCTGTAGGCATGCCTGCATACCTGTGTGTGTGTCTCTCTGTCTGTCTGTCTGTCTGTACGACTGTGTGTGTCTTTGTCTGTCTGTGTGTGTTCAGAATACCACACTTGTGTTCATGTGTTGATGTGTAGAGCAGCAGCTCGAGCAATAGTGGAACTTACACATCACACATTTATATATTTATATATGGCCTTGTTGTTTTATGCAGTCGTTTCTATAGCAACAGCTCACACAGGATCACTAACACAGCTTTGACCACAGATGTCCATGATCAGTAATAATCTAAATCATCATGTCGTGGTGTGTAGCTGGAAGTTTCTGTTTGTGTCTCAGGACGTTTTGAGGAGGAGTTCATTAAGATGCGTATGGAGAGACTTCAGGCCTGGATGTCCAGGATGTGCCGGCATCCTGTCATCTCCACCAGCGAGGTCTTCCAGCTCTTCCTCACCTACAAAGATGAAAAGGTATGGAGTGGAAAAGAAAGTACAGATTGTAGTTTTTTTTTTAGTAAGGATGTTTGAACGGATTGATCATGTGACACAGGACTGGAAAACGGGAAAAAGAAAAGCAGAGAAGGATGAGACGGTCGGGGTGATGATCTTCTCCACGATAGAGCCTGAGGGACTGCCGGACCTGGATCTCACTGAGGTGTAAGTGAAAGATTCAGCAAAATAGCAACTATTGGAACTGTTTATTACTTCTGTGAAGAGCTTTAGGGTCTTCAGTTTCACTCAGATTCACATTCTCACTATAAGGAATAAGGAAAATATATTGTGATTTAAATAATAGTAATGATGTACAGGTAGATGCCGATTAGAAGGTAGTTTCGTCCTTGTTAAGGGAATCAGGGGGGTCGAATACTTCGGCGAGCAGGATATTTCGGGGGATAATTGTTCAGGGGTGTAAATACTTTTGCAGGACACTGTGTGTATATTTTGGTATTTAGACCATATTCACTTTTTTCAAGTTTATTTTATTTTTTCCCTCAATATTTCACTCAGTACCCCATAATGACAAAGAGAAAACAGAATTTTTTGTAGGGGTCTGAATACTTTCTAAATGCACTGTATGCACAACCCCAGTTCCAAAAAAAAAGTTGGAACACTGGGTAAAATGTAAATAAAAACAGAACGCACTGATTTGCAAATTTCATAAACTCGTATTTTAGTCACATTAAAACACAGAACATATAAAATGTTTAAACTGAAGAAACGTATCAACAAAAGGTCATTTTAAATTTCATGGCTGCAACAGGTTTCAAAAAAGTCAGGACAGAGCAACAAAAAACATTTTATATTTATATCTATCTATCTATCTATCTATCTATCTATCTATCTATCTATCTATATATATATATATATATATATATATATATATATATATATATATATATATACACACACACACACATACACATCAAGGGTCAGCTCTGAGCCCTTTCTTGTTTGCAGTATTGATGGACAGGTTGAAGGACGAGGTCAGACAGGAGTCTCTGTGGACTATGATGTTTGCGGATGATATTGTGATTTGTGGTGAGAGTAGGGAGCAGGTTGAGAAGAGCCTGGAGAGGTGAAGGTACACACTGGAGAGAAGGGGAATGAAAGACAGTAGGAAAAAGACACAGTACATGTGTGTGAATGAGAGGGAGGGAAGTGGAGTGGGTGGAGAAGAGTGATAGCAGGAGTGATTTGTGATAGAAGAGTATCTGCGAGAGTGAAAGGGAAAGTTAATAAGACTGTGGTGAGACCTGAGATGTTGTATGGTTTAGACAGGAGGTGGAGCTGGAGGTAGCAGAGCTGAAGATGTTGAGATGTTCGTTGGGAGTGATGAGGATGGACAGGATTAGAAACGAGTTTATTAGAGGAACAGCGCATGTAGGACGTTTTGGAAACAAGGTGAGGGAGGTGAGATTGAGATGGTTTGGACATGTGCAGAGGAGGGACATGGGGTATATCAGTAGGAGAATGCTGAGGATGGAGCCACCAGGAAGAAGGAAAAGAGGAAGACCAAAGAGGAGGTTTATGGATGTGGTGAGGGAAGACATGCAGGTAGTTGGTTTGAAAGATGATGATATGTAAATGTACCATTCATGTGTATATATATTATAATGCAGTATATTTTTATACTTATAGTATATAGCTATACTTTTATTTATTTAAATATTGTTCTTGTTTACATACGGTTGGATAGCCGTAAAAAGCGTTTCACTAGATGTCGAGCTCTGTATGAATGTGTATGTGACAAGTAACATTTGATTTGATTTGAGTTTTTGATTTTCAGCGAGCAGAAGTGCGAGCAGTTCAGTCGTTTCACCAAGGCGATGGATGATGGAGTGAAAGACCTTCTGAATGTTGGAAATGAGCACTGGAAGCGCTGCACAGGACGTGAGTCAGAACCATCTAGATTTTTTGTGTGTGTGTTTTTATTTATATATATATATATATATATATATATATATATATATATATATATATATATATATATATATATATATATATATATAATTATTTTTATTTTTTTTTTTACATTGAAATATCTGTATTCCTTCAACAGCTCTGCCGAAGGAGTATCAGCGGATTGGGAAAGCCTTCCAGAACCTGTCATCTGTCTTCACCAGCAGTGGATATGAAGGTCCGGTTTGCTCGGTTGCTCCCAGTCCTTGTTTTAAAGACTCTGTGGGTTCGGGTTAAACCATAATGACAGGTTATGGCAGGGATAAGTGTTTTAGTGTGTGGTTTTGGTGTTTCCTGCAGGAGAATCTACGCTCACTGATGCTCTCACAGCAGCTGGGAAGACCTACGAGGAGATCGCGCAGATGGTCGCTGAGCAGGTATCAGTACAGGCTTAAGAAGAGATGGATATTTGACACCTTCTAACTGTAGATTAGTTTATTATATTGTTCTGCACCATACAGACAAATGAGCATCACTTTTCAAGAGACATATCAGCTATTATTACTATCATTATGACATTTATTTTCATAGTCATTGCTATTGAAATTTAAATATTTACTTATGCATGCGCATATGATCAGTGGGTGAATCTAACAAATAATTAGGCTACGTTTACAACTTGAGGTTAACTGATAACTCGGTTGGATCGTACTTTCTGATAACCGATTAATCAACATCTTATATGCATCTGTAAAGTCTTTTTTCGAGGGCTACCTTAACGGAATTTAGATGTTGAGAATCTTGTAGCTGTATAGAGAAATAATCATTGGTTATTGTTTCTCACAGCCATTTTTAAACCAAGATTTTTAACAAATGGGAAGTGCGAAAGTGACTTGTGTGGAATGTGTGTATAATAACCTCAGGCTTGCGTGTTCTCCATTTTCAGCCAAAAAAAGATCTTCACTTCCTCATGGAGACCAACAACGAGTACAAAGGACTTCTTGGATGCTTTCCCGACACAATCGGAGTTCACAAGGTATAGAATTTATAGAATCAGCATGAATTGAACGACAAAAATGTTACTAAGATCAAAGTTGCGTTTTAAGGCGTTCTGTTTGCGTTCCTGCAGGTCGCCATAGAGAAAGTAAAAGAAGCAGACAAACTGGTCGCCACCAGTAAAATCACCCCTGGGAAAAGGTCACGATGGCCAAGCGAGCAAGCACCATGTCTTACGCATTACAGGGTACGCACATGTAGCTCTCTTCTAATGAAGTTTATATGCGGTCTAACATATGGAAACTATTTAATTTCATTTCTCCATTCATTTAATTTTAATTAGTGCCAATTTAATTAATTACTAACCAAAAATATATTAAACATAATACATAAAAAACATAATTAAAAAGTGTATTGCATTTATTAGATTTATTCTATTTAATTTTTAGTTTAAGCAAGCAGGCATTTTATTTTGAATTGTTTTAAAAATGTGAACTGTTCAAATGTTGATCACAAATTTTGTTGATAATAAACTGCATTAATAAAAAAATTGTACCGTATTTACAAAAAAATGGTATTTAAGCCTGCTTCATTTAAATTAATAATAAAAAATACAATAAATCAAATTAATGCAATATACTTTATTATATCAATTAAATTTGACAAATTTAATTGGTTTGTGTTTGTTGTTTTGCGTGGTATTTTTTTTATGTAATATTTACACACAAGATCATTTATTTATTCATTCAACTATATATATATATATATATATATATATATATATATATATATATATATATATATATATATATATATATAAATAAATAAATGTACACAGATGGTCCTCAAGTTATGATGGTTCAACTTGCTATTTTTCAGTCTTAGGTGAAGATGGTGTTGATGACAATAGCGTATTAGTTTCAATATTTTGTTTCACGTGGCAGGCAAAAGTAACAAAAAGTCACAAATTGGATCCCATAGTGGCGTCAGAGTTTTGTCACAGTCATACAGCCTTTTCTGATGATTGTGTGTGTGTAATGTAATGGACTGTAACCTGATGTCTGGGTGATTTTGGTTTCTGCAGCGGAGATGAACCATTTCCATAACAATCGTATCTACGACTACAACAGAGTGATGCAGCAGTACCTGGAGCAGCAAGTCAAATTTTATGAGACGGTAATGAGCTTTTACACTTTCTTACACTTTGTGTGTGTGTGTCTGTCTTTGTGTCTGTCTGGGTGGGCAGGTGTCTGGGAGTCTGTCTGTCTGGGTGTCTCGTCTTTCTTTCTATTTGTCTAGGTGAATGGGTGGGTGTATCTGACTTTGTGTCTATCTTGGTGGGAGTGTCTGACTGTCTGTATATCTGGGAGGTAGTGTCTGGGTGTCTGTCTGTCTTTCTGTGTCTGTCTGGATGGATGGGTGAGTGTCTGTCTTTCTGTATATGTGGGAGGTAGTGTCTGAGTGTCTGTCTGTGTCTGTCTGGATGGGTGAGTGTCTGTCTTTCTGTAAATCTGGGAGGTAGTGTCTGGGTGTCTTTCTGTGTCTGTCTGGATGGGTGGGTGTCTGTCTTTTTATCTGTCTGTGTGTGAGTGAACTGAAATTACTGTTTTGTATTTACAGATTGCTGAGAAGCTGAGACAGGCTCACAGCCAGTTTACTACCATGTAAAGAAGAGGACTGCACTGAATCACACACACATACAGGGTGCACCTCTCTCTCTCTCTCTCTCTCTCTCTCTGTTCCTCTTTAACATCTCTTTTTGTCTTTGACCTCAGTGCCATAAAAAGATTGTTGATCTCAGACCAAAGGAGGTTTGTTCAAATATAACTTCCTCTCCTCCGACGTGAAACATCCATCCGTCATTTTCTTTTTTTTTTTTCGTTCATTTTCTTCCCCAAGTCCCCCAAAGGAGTGAGAAGAAAGTAAAAAAGTGGCACAAACACTAGGTATTCTTTAGTACCATTTTAAAACAGTCGCTTTGCTGTGTGTTTCCCCAAACGCCGTTCGCTCCGGGGAGTTCGTTATATTACACACTGATATTTGTGCCACTCGGAGGATCAGTCTTTTTTTTTTATATATATATATATATATATATGCTTTGAAATTGTGTATCGAGTTTTAAACTTTTGATAGAAATAAATAAATAAAATTTATGTAAGTCACTATTGTTTATATATCGATCTAAAGAAAACGGATCCAAAAAAAAAAAATGCTCGTTTTCATATTTAAATAACGAAAGCCGTTTCAGCCAATCAGCGATCAGGATACGATTGCAGCGTATTAGTTACACATTTGGCTTTTATAAGCATCTCCTACCACCGTCACACGAAAAAATTAAGTCTCGGAAAAATCACAGCTGGATGCTTTCCAGAAGAAGCGTGTGTTGAAGTGAATGAAAGTTGATCCTTTGAATCCTGAACTGTTTTATTTCTCAAAGTCGCAGCTTGAGAGTAAAAAAATCCCTCTGGGGAACCGACTGAGCAAAAAAAAAAAAAGAGGATTGATATGCTAAGAGTGGACACACATGATGTGAGTTTTCACAAGTGTTTAATGAAGCCTTAATGTAATAACGTGACCAAAACATTCAAATTCGTTTTTATATTTCATTCTGTATTCAATTAAAACAGTTTTCTACAAATCCTTTATTTCATATCTACAGTTCTGAAAATAAACATCCCAGTGGCACAAATGTCCAAACCGATCCAGAAATAGCGACTTGTCTTACACGCTTTCTTTTTCCTACGATGTCTAATATGTTCATTCTGAGGGGTTTTTCCTCTTCACTGTGCCTTCACGTGCTGAGCAACTTCAGCATGCGTCATATGCAATGCACTTTCTCTTCGCAGTGCCAAAATGCAACAAGCGATGTGTAGTAACCTGTCTGTAATCTCTCACACACACACACACACACACACACATACACACATACACACACCTGTTTTCCAAGCATCTGAAGGAGGGCTGGTCCTTGTAGCACAGGGATGCTGTAATCCCACATCACATATGCTTTTCTTTTCTATTCCTCCTCCAAAGACTGCAGTGTCGTTTCCACTTTTCCGCCTCACATGAACGTATAATAAATAATATACACGCATTCAGAGTAGCACAGAGAAGGAGGACATGTTTGAACTAGGTGTTGGTGATCCTTTGACATCAGAGTAAAGGGATTCCCTTTAGTGCAGCACTCACACCATCTCCATTCTTCCAGCTCATACTGGTTCCACTGGATCGCCAACTCCTAGTTCCAAGATTTCCTCCCCCCCTGCACCTCCCTTTATAAATATAACATATATACATGTTAACGAATGCATGTGCTTCAACTCATAGCGTATTGTTGTGTGTATACCGATGTCCTGCAATGTTATCGGCACCGTGAACGACACAAAAAGCCACAAAAGTCATTCTGTTCTGATTAAATAAACTTTGATTTGTATTCTCTTAAGTGTGGTTTCCTTCATACGCAGTGTTCCCGTTATTTAAATACCGATCAGGCAGAACATTATGACCACCTGCCTAATGTTGCGTCGGTCCCCTTTTGCTGCTGAAACAGTCGTGACCCATCGAGACCACGACCCTGTCACCGGTTCACCTCTGTTCCTTCCTTGGAGCACTTATGATAGACCACTGCAGACCAGGAACATCACACAAGAGCTGCAGTTATGGCGATGCTCTGACCCAGACGTCTAGACGTCACAATCCCTCCGCTCAAATCCTTACCCTCACCCATTTTTCCTGCTTCTAACACGTCAACTTTGAGGAGAAAATGTTCAATGTGTCTGATCGGTGTTTATTATATAATTATATATATTTATATACATGTAAAGGATGAGCCTTATGTCCCACCACACAGGACGTGAAGTCACCATTCAGTTCTTCAGCTTCATCAGCTCTGATTGGCCGGTTGTGTCCGAGTGTATCATGGGGACAGGTGGGGTCGGAAAGTGCGTGGGCGGATCATCATGGCCACCTTACGCAGCGAATAGTAATCCGTGTCCTTCCAGGTGAACCAGACGATACCGTTGGGTCCGAGTGTATTTTTCCCTTTCGGAGCGTAACGTCCACCCTGCAGAGACGACACACAGACAGATGTCAAAATACTTTACATTAGCTGTGTGTCGGAGCCAGTGAAAGTGTGTGTCCCAAAAAATGTCTCCAAAAGTCCTCTACATCATCACCAGTTTTCTGTCCAAACATCTCTAACAATCATGATGTTACAGGGCATGGGTGATAAACCCAAAACATCTGAATATCTAAATCATGTTGATAAACATATACACTGCATGACCAAAACTTTTGGGACAACCACATGTACTTCGTGTAGGAACGTCTCCGGTGTAGTAATAAATAAATATAATTCAAATGTACCCATTTTATTTTCTTTATTAAAAAAAAAACAAGTTTATGGAAATCCCTATGGAAATTCTACATTTAGTCCCCATTTACTATTATAATAACTTCCACTCTTCTGGGAAGATGTTCCACTAGATTTTGTGGAGATTCGTTTAGCCACATGGATGTAAGTAAATCCAGGTTCTGATGGAGGTGAGGTGAGGAGGCCTGGGGTGCGTGTTCACATTTATCCCAAAGCTGTTCAGTAGGTTTAAGGTGAGGTACATTTCAACAAGATCTCATTAGAACTAGGAGGATCTCCTGCTATAGAGCTTTTGAACACCTTTGTGATGAATGTAAACTATCTCAAAAGTTTGTCCACAAACTTTTGGTCGTTAGTGTATGATGTGAGGAAGAAACCTTGGGATAAATGGTTATACTAGAGAGATTTATGGAGATCTTTGCCTTGTGGTAGACGCCGTTCAGGTTGGCGTAGAAACACTGGTTGTACCACCAGCCTGCGTGTGAGATCTCGGCACAGATGTTCCCCGTGTCGGGTGTGCTGAAGTCCTGTTTGTCGTGATACCAACTGAACGAGTCTTCCACAGTACCGCTAAAGCCAGAGATGTGAAGCCTGTACTGGGCCGCCTCATCCTCTATCCTGACACACACACACACACACACACACAGGATTATACATCACACTACATTTAAAGGCAGTATAAGTAAACACACAATGAAGACACGTTTCTAGACTTCAGCTCCTCCTCCACCTGAAATTCTGGTACAGAGCGTGTTTGCGTTTGCCGCTCCAGTCCTCCATGTCAACGCGCAGCACGTAGTCTCCCTGGGTGGACAGGTCGTGGATGTGGCGATTCCCGAGCCAGTACTCCGTACGCAGGTCTCCGAACCCGTCCTTGTACTCCTTCCAGCCGCGGTCGAATTTCACCGAGCCGTCCTGCCGACGCTGAATCACCGTCCATCCGCCACCTGGGGGGGGTAGAAGACATCTCGAGAGTCTCCAACATATGTATATTTTTATACCCAGCTTCTTACCAATAGCTTCCATGGTCTGCTTTGAATTTATGTTCAAAAAGTTCTGAAGTTCCTCTGGGGTTGTATTTCAGTAAAAATGTACCACAATTAACCCTGTGATTTTATCATTACCACAAATACTCTCACCTCACTCACTCACGTCTCTGGATGCAGGAACATGCCATTGTCTTCTAGTTCAAGTAAAGAGAAAAACACAAACCCATGAATTGTAGTGGAAGATCTCCTGCTATAGAGCTCCAACCCTATTGGACTGCACTCCAGATCACCTCACCTTCATCACTTTACTAACACCCTTGTGGTTGAATAAATCACAAATCTCCACAAAACTCTAGTGGAACATCTTCCCAGAATAATGGAGGTTATTATAAGTGCAAATATGGAATAGGGATGATCATGAAGAACACAAATCGTATTGGTCGTGTCTACAAACGTTTGAGCAAAATGTGCCTCAAAATGACCTTCTGTGTGAATCACACACACACACACTACAGATGTTGATACAAATAATCAGACGTGAGTAAAGAAATTTGCACTCTTTACACAATAGTTTGGGATGCGACCAATGAACAAGCGACGGATATCAATATATTAAATAGATTTTATAGTAAAGTAGAAATCGCAGCGTCAGAGAGAGACTTCACCGTCCGTGTCCATGTCGCAGTAAACCTCCACAGGCATGGCTCCTAGAGACGGCACCACGGTGTAGATCCCGGACCGCCGTACTCCGTTGTAATAGATGGAGGCGCAGTCGATGGGGCAGTTTCTGACGTGCTGCATCTCTAAAATAAATACACAAATAAACCATTGGTGTTTGATCCCGATTACGTTCTATACAGTACACATGGATTATGTTCTGGTGATACTCGACCCCAATTCCTAAATAAATGGGAAAATCGGAAAGCAATGATTTGCAAATCCCATCGTTTATTCATGATCGAAGAAAGAAAACTTGTTGCAACTGGGGAAATACACAATTTAATGTAATTGTGAATTTGATTGCTGCAACACGTCTCAGAAGAAGTTGCCAGAACCATGTTTATCACATAACAGCATCTACTCTTCTTTTACCTAAAGTCTGTATGTGTATAAGACCCTGAGGAGGCCAGTTTCTGAAATTTTGGGAAAGGAATGTTGCCAATTTGTGTTTGATACAAGATTCCGGCTGTTTAACAGTCCTGGGTCATCTTTGTCATGTTTTTCATTTCAATTGGTACAAGGCCTAGAAGTTTAGCATTTTCTTGCTGAAATATGAATTTTTCTCTGAGAAAGCATGGATGGAAGCATATCTAAAACTTGTATATACCGGATTTTTCCTCTCCTGTTTAGTCTGGAGGACGTGGTGTCCATGGTTTCCAGAAAAGAAATACAAATTGTGTTACGTCTAACCACAGAACAGTTTCGCCTCAGTGCATTGTAAATGGAGGATGGTGGCGTTTGTGAATCATGTTCACGTATGCCTTCTTCTTCGAATGATAGCGATTTAACCTGCATTTATGGATGACATTTCAAACAGTGTTCACAGAGAGTGATTTCTGGAGGAATTAATGAACCCATGCAGCGATTTGACTGTTTTAAATACAGTGCCGTCCGAGGGCCAGAAGATCATCCCTTGCTTCTTGTGCACAGAGATTTCTCCAGATTCTTTGAAACTTTTAATGATATTATCTACTGTAAATGATGAGGTATTCAATGCAATTTGATGTTGAGGAACATTATTCTTAAATTGTTCCACAATTTGTAGACACAATCTTTAACAGATTGGTGAAGCTCCGCCCATTTTCACTTATAAGAGACTCTCTAAAAGCCTCTCTAAAATACTGACATGTTGCCAATTCCAGGTTTTTTCAAACTTTTGTTGCCATTTCCCAACTCTTTTTTTTTTTGACCGTGTTCTTTCCTTAAACCGTACATTTCCTCACTTTAAACATTTGATATGTTCTCTTTATTCTATTGTGAATAAAATTTGGATTTATGAGATTTAATTTTACTTTATCATTATGCATTATATGGACAAAGTTTGTGGACAACAGACTATAGTATTCCTATGTACTCTTTGATCATCCCATTCCACATTTAATCCTAATTCCCTTCAAAAAATATCCTCCACTCTTCTGGGAAGAAGATGTTCCACTAGATTTTGGAATATGCTTGTGGAGATTCATTCAGACACAATGGTGTTAGTAAAATCAGGTACTGAGGTGGATGAGGTGAGGGGGCCTGGGGTGCATTTATCATACATAGTTAGACTGCCCTCTAGTGGCAGCTAGACGAAACCCTTGAACAGCAGTTTCTTGAAAAAATTGACTAATTTATTGCTTAATTGATAAAAATTAATAATAATTTAATAATAATTAAATTCTAAATAATAATTTATTACCCACAAATCATAAATAAATGTTTACTATTATAAATTATCATAATAATAGACTGTAATACCTTAGACTCACTATAGACCCAGAAGTACAGAAGCAACTGCCCTTTCCAGTCAAAAGTGGCTCTTTCCCTTAATAATCAACACATTCTTGGAAGAAGCCTCCAGTTTCAGAGTAAAGTTTCTTCCGCAGCCGAATCACCAAGACAGAGGAATTTCTCAGGGTTGTGCAGTTATTAGAAAATAATCAACTTCTGGTTGGTACCAGTGACATCACATCCTTCACCCTGATGATTTTCCTGTAACATGGACATTATTGGTATTTTGTTCCATACTTATAGCAGCACATCTGGAAATCTGGAAAGCATCCAGCTGTGATTTTATTATTAATTTCCACTCGTATCTACACACCAACTACACCCTACACCCCAGGTGTCCACAAACTTTTGCTGATATATTGTATGTAATCTTATGTAATCTACTGGTGATTATTAGGCCAAGCTCCAGCTCACCAGGGTGCAGCGTGTGCTGGTTGCTCAGCAGAGGACTGGTACGCACGATGTTGATCATACACCCAGGGTTCCGGTGCACTTTCTCCACCAGCATGGAGAGGTTGAGGATCTGAACCTGCAGGTCGGAGAGGAGCGAACCCTGGACGTGCAGCAGCGTGGTGGCATCTGCATACTGAGCCTCCAGCTCACGGACACGATGCTCCTGAGACGAGTTCAGACGAGACTTTTCTTCACTCTTCACATGCAAAGAAAAAGAAGGCAAAAAGGACAAGATTCATATTAACTATAATAATAATAATAATAATAATAATAATAATAATAATAATAATAATAATAATAATAATAATAATACTGTCAGCAGGGGGCGCCAAATCCTAGGCAACCGCTTAATTTGCCTACACCTAGTAACGGTGCTGCTCGATAATTTGGAGTTGTGTGCAAAAGTTTGTACACCCTATACATTAAATCAAACACAATGAGTGAACATGTGTTTTGGAGTGAAAGGTTATTATACTCAACAGAAATTAGCAGAAATGTGCAAGTTAAGTAAAGAATGGAAAATTCGGTGGCATCGAAACGCATTTAAAAACCATAACATTAAACCCAAGTACTGAGTGGTTGCTATAGAAACGATCTCATATTATAACAAGGTGTGTTATACATGTTATATGGTTCAAATTAATCAACAACCATCTGCCCAATTAGAATAGACGACAACAATGTCCCAATTACAACATACACTATAATTTCAAAAGTATTAGGACACCTGACATCTCCAGCCATATACACTTTTCCCCCAAAATGTTACTACAAATTTAGACACACACACTTGTATAGGACGTTGTTGAAAGATATTTTCCCTTCACTTGAACTCAAACCTGTTCCAGCATGACAATGTCCCTGTGCACAAAGCCAGCAACATGAAGATCTGCGTGAAGTGTGTGTATATTTGTGTGAGCTGTGTGTGTGAGCGAGCTGCTGTAGTGTATGTTATTAAGCCAGTAGTTCAGGGTGATGAGATTACAGTATGAGCGTGGATAAGGCCAAGCACGTGAGGTCAAGATCTGAACTTAATCCTGTTAACACTCAGACGGAAAGGAGAAAAAAAAAAAACAAATGAAGAACAGATAAACAGAGGCCGCTCAGTGCGGATTGGAATAAACACTATTATTATTATTGCTGTTTTATAGTAAAGAACTAATTTTTTTATAAAAACCCTGCGTGAGATCAGAGTAGAAGGTCAGATTGGGATATTTCCTGTTCACACTCCATTCAGGGTTCGTTTAAATCTCACACTGGAATGTTTCATATCAGTTCAGAAATGACACGATGTTACCGAGCTTCAACAGTAACATGATACACTTTTCTTATTCTCTTTAAAAGAGAGAGAAAAAGAAAGAAAGTCTCGTGAGGGACAGAGCATTTACAGCTGCTATATAGTAAGTGAGAACAGGAAGTAACTGGTTTCAAGGACGTTCGACAGCATTAAACGTAGAAATATAAAAACCAGTAAAACATTTCTGGAGGTGGAGCTTCACAGCCTCATGTCTTTTTTGCAGCAGTGGATGAAGTACACAAACCATGTAGTTGAGTAAAAGTAGATTCACTCAAGAACTCATAAATAAAAAGGAACGACTGGTTTCACTAAATGTATTTGAGTAAAAAGTCAAATATTTGACTTTGAAATGTGAAGTTACAGTAAAAATCTCCCCAAATGGAAAAACTTCAGTGAAGAACAGATACGTGAAAAAGCGGCTTAACCACAGCAATGAATCACTTTTACTTCATTACTGATCAACACTACGTTTCTGTTGAAGAATAAGAATATTCTTTATATTTGTCACAAATATTTTGCATATCTCAGTGATGTTAGGAAGCGGGGGTCAGAGCACAGGGTCAGCCATGAGAAATCGCTCCTGGAGTACAAAGGGCCTAAGAGTGGCAGCTCGGTGTGGCTGGGATTTGAACTCACAACCTTCAGATCCAAATCTCCCCCATTCAGAGCTGCACTCTTCACAATTGAACATAGACATCTGTTTTTCTTTATCCACCCGATCCCAAAGCGTCTCACAGCTCTGACCTGCAGCTCGAGCACTTTGACTCGGTGCCGATGGTTCCTCAGCTCCTCCTGCAGCTCGGAGATGGTCTCGTGCAGAGCCAGGATCTGCTGCTTGCGCTCCTCGTTCTCATGCAGCCAGTAGGAGACCTCGTCTGTGCAGCGGAACACATCGGGGCAGCGATGCTCATCCATCTGGGGCAAAGTGGCCACCAGTTTGCACGTTCCATCCTTCATCACCTGGTTACTGTACTCGCCGCACTGCGAGGCGCCGACCCGCTCGTCCTCGCTCGCCCCGACCCCCAACACCACCATCAGGAGGGGGAGAAGCGTCCCAACCTCCATCAGAAAACCCCAAAGGATCCACAACAGCTCAGAGACGCATGATTTCACCATTAACCTCGTCAGTGATGCGAGAGCGAAGATGTCTTCTGAAAAACGGCGTCCCTCTTCCCATTAGTGTTTCTCTTTATAAAAGAATAAAGAAACACCATTAATTTAAACACTAAGTGACTCCTAAAGCTCTGAATGACATCATACAGCACATGAACATACACACATCAACACCTCCAGCACATGAACATACACACATCAACACCTCCAGCACATGAACATACACACATCAACACCTCCAGCGAATTCACCAAATAAACACCACGGCATAGTGTTTATCCCTTTACTCTCACATTTCACTTTTTTTGAAGACTGAAAAGAAAATATCAAGAAGAGGAGTGGAGGAGTAAATAAGACAGAAAATAGGGGGAGAGAGAAAGAGAGCAATAGAAAGAGAGTGAGAAAATAAGAGTAATGAGGGGTTGATAAAGACAAAGTGAGTGAGAAAGAGAAATAAAGAGGGATTGAGACAGAGAGGAGGGAGAGGAGTGAAAAAGACAACGTAGAGATGTGAGAGTTTGTGAAGGAAGGAAAGACAGACGGACGAACAAAAGGACAGTAGGGAGGAAGGAAGGAAGGAAGGAAGGAAAGAAAGATAGAAAGAAAGAAAGAAAGAAAGAAAGAAAGAAAGAAAGAAAGAAAGAAAGAAACTAACAAACAAAAGAAATGGAGAGTGAAAATGGGAGTGAGTGGGACAGGGGAACGAGAGAGAACGAGAAGTGAAAAAGATGGAAAGTAGAGGTGAGTGTGGAAGAGAGAAAGAAAGAAAGAAAGATGGACTGAGAGTGAGAGAAAAGAATTCAAGAGAGAGAGAAGTGGAAAAAGATGGAAGGTAGAGGTGAGAGTGTGGGAGAGGAAAGAAAGATGGACTGAGAGTGAGAGAAAAGAATTCAAGAGAGAGAGAAGTGGAAAAAGATGGAAGGTAGAGGTGAGAGTGTGGGAGAGGGAAAGAAAGATGGAC